>NC_057810.1:33363760-33663760 GCF_018294505.1 Triticum aestivum
GTCCAGACGTTTGATATGTGTTCGTTGTAAACCAATGCCTCTGTAAACAATTCTAGGCTAGTTGTCAATTGATACCACCCACAACCCTCGTTAAAGTGCTGCGTTACTGCATCTCCACCTTCCGCGACCCTCTCCTCCCGGACCAGTATCGCCACCTCCCCGATCCTCTTCTTGTCCGGCACATGCGCCTCCCCGATCCCCTTCAAGCCCCACTCCGCCTCGCCTCGATCCTCTCTTCCTTTTCCATCGCCACCAGATGCGCGCCATGCCAGCCATCAGGCTTGACTGGCATGTCATTAGTGCTCCTCTGCTATCCCGTCGTTCCCGAAAGAAGCCCGCGCCGCCACACTCAAGCCTTCTCCGCCTGTCATCGATGGCCGTCGAGCAACTACTCTGGACATGTGCCTTATCCTCCTCCTCTTTGGTTGCGGCACCTATGCCTGGTAGCCAGCGCCGCCGTCCACGGTCGCCATCCTGTTTGCTGCCGCTGGCAAGATTTGATTTTCATTACACAGCTAAACCAAACAAGATTTGATTTTCCCAATACGGAGCTATTACGCCATCTAACTTGATTCCCTTTAGTTAATATTGCCATTCCTCAAAACGAACACCTCCATGTGTGCTGGTAATGTCACACATAGTTTTTCATAGCATGTGAGATTGAGGGGCACACTGTAGTATTATTTTTAAAAGCATGTGTGATGTAAAAAATCACACAGTTTTGGTCTAGAATGGGTATCTGGTAGACAAATGGGCCACACATGTTTCTTCCTAACATTGTGTAATATGCACATCTCACATATCTATTTAGTCTCTCATGAACACAACATGAAAATGTTAAATATTTGAAGGCATCAAAGCGAAAATGTGTCACACAGTTTAGGATTGCATAAAAGAACCATAAGATTGTATTGTTGAAAATATCAAGACTAACAGCAGTAAAACCAGGAAACAAAAGCATCGTCAGAAACTCTGTACCTGTCAAGTAAAAAAATGTATGCATAAACCGTCACATAACCCTTGTTAAACTATTCACTTGTCATTTACGTATTCGAGTCTGAAGGTAGCAGCCAGTCCTTGAAAATGGCCGGCTTTTGATCATTTTCAACTGGTGGACACAACTCACAGATATGGCCAAGGTGGCACTGCGAATGCTGGCTTGAAAGGTTTGGCCCTGTCGACGGTGTGAATGATAAAAGACCAGCTAGCACTTGGATTCAAGGGTGACCAGTAAAACTTGGATCCAAGTAACCTCAAAGAAATTGCACTATAAATCACAGAGGCATTAACGCAGTGCCCGACATCACCAAACTAACATCGGATCAGTGGAACAGGTTGAGCCTCACACCCGGCCATTAACGCCTTTGTCAGATCATCAGACTACGGCCGCATCCGTTTCATTGGGATTTCCTTCCACTGGAGAAAAGAAGGTGTGTCCATTGTTCATTGTGATGCTGGAGATACTCTAGCCTCTTGTTGAGCAGGGGCTCATCTTCAGCATGCCAAGTTAGTCATGTAATCATTCTGATCGTTGACACCTTGCTATGGACCTCGTCGTCATCACCATTGGTGACTATAATGGATGTTAGAGGATTTCAGGAAGATTGTGTACAAAGTTGAATGTGTTCGCCATCCTGAGGCCTGCCATTCCAAAACCTATCCTCGGAAAACTATATTACTACCTCGATCGTCTAAAAAACTAGGGATTTCATAAGGAGAGAACTCAGAAACTAGAATGATTGAATGGCACAATACCTATTAATCTGCTATATATGCATACAATGCCAATCCTATACCAGTTAAACACTTTGTATTTGCATTGGCTCATGCATAGGCCATATTATTACCACTGGAGAGCCATCCATTGTTTATATGGACAAGGTTGGTGTCGTGGTTCTAAGTCTGACAATCGAGTGGGGGGTAGGTATGGAGAGGCAAGGTCCTAGCTATGGAGAGGTTGTAAACACAAGAGATGTACGAGTTCAGGCCCTTCTCGGAGGAAGTAAAAGCCTTACGTCTTGGAGCCCGGAGGCGGTCGAGTGGATTATATGAGTATGGATTACAGGGGTGCGAACCCTTCTGCCTGTGGAGGGGGGTGGCTTATATAGAGTGCACCAGGACCCCTGCCAGCCCACGTAATGAAGGGTTTAAAGTACATTAAGTCTGGGGCGTTACTGGTAACGCCCCACATAAAGTGTCTTAACTACCATAAAATCTACTTAATTACAGACCGTTGCAGTACAGAGTGCTTCTTGACCTTCTGATGGTCGAGTGAGTCTTCATGGTCGAGTCCTTCAAGTCAGTCGAGTGGGTTCCTCGTAGGTCGACTGGAAGGTGATCTCTTCTAAGGGTGTCCTTGGATAGGGTATTTAGATCAGGTCTATGACCCTACCCTAGGTATATGACTCCATCATTAGCCCCCGAATGGATTGAGGCTTGAGTGAGGAAGGAGTTGACGTTGTTTCCGACTGGCTTTTGTGTGCTGGTCCTGCGCTGTCTTGGACCAATAACCTCTTTGTCGATAGCTTAGCACCTTTTCTTTAGTCGACTCGATCCATTCTTTTCTTTCGTTGAGTGATCTTTTGGACTTTGACAATTTCCGAGCGACGGATCGTAAGCAATCCCGCGTCTGACAGACCGATCTGCCGTTCGCGGATTCTGCGAGATATGAAATTTGGGGAAGCGCGCGAAGCGGGGCGGACCGCGGCGCTCGGATGGGATAGGGCATAGACGCCTCGATTCTCGCGCCGCCTTTTTCGCCACGTATCGCGTCCGCGCGACTGTTTCGGGATGTGATTAGATCGACCGGGCCCACCTATCATCCACTCGGAAGGGATCTTATAAATGCGCCCGACGAGGGTTTTTGAACAGTGCCTCTGCATTTCCTCTCTGCTCTCCTCGTCTCCGCCCAACGCGCCCGCTCTCGCCTCCGCACAACCTCTCCTCGCGCGTCCCGCCGGCAGCCATGGTGAAGGAGAAGACAGCGGCGCTGGAACGCGCGAAGAAGGCGTCGGCGACGGAGAAGGCGAAGGGGAGAACCACCAGTCGCGGCGGGTCTTCGTCTAGATCTCGTCTGCCGAACGGCTGGGTCCAGGGAGATTGGATCCGGTCGACCATCACGGAGAAGGATCTCCTCGACATGGCCAACGACGGTCTGATCCCCCACAGAGCCGCAAGGCTTCCGGGGAAAGAGTGGCAGCCCCAGCCAGAAGAGGGTGAGTGCGTGCTTCTGGCTACCCACGTCGACCGCGGATTTTCTTTGCCACCGAGTGTTTTCTTCCGTGGTTTCTTGAACTTCTTTGGGGCGCAACTCCACCACTTCACCCCGAATTCTATCGCATATCTTGCCGCGTTTGTGTCCATGTGTGAAAACTTTCTGGGTTGCCGACCGCACTAGGGTCTGTTCAAGCACATATTCACATGTCGCTCTCAGACCGTGAAGAAGGCGAGCCCAGGCGATGATAAAACCAAGGTTGTCCAGATGTGTGGAGGTCTGGGGATCCAGATGAGGAACAAGAGCACCTTCCCAGCCATGACGTTCCCCGAGTCAGTCAGAGGCTGGCAGTCGACCTGGTTCTACTGCCAGAATGAGTCGGCGCCGGGGCAGTCGAGTGGACTCCCTCAGTTTACCATGGACCGAGTGAACAAACCCTCCTCTCTGAAGGTGATTCCGGAGGAGAAAGCCGACGTGAAGATGCTGATGGAGCGCGTAGTTCAGTTGGTTCGAGAGGGAGTAACTGGTATGGATCTCTTGGAGGTTTTTCTTAGGCGGCGCATCCAGCCTCTTCAATTCCGAAGCCATTGCATGTGGTTGTACTGCGGAACTGAAGATGAGACTCGAATCCACCCAGAAGCAGTCGACGATGCCACGTTGGAAAGGTGGATGGCCGCGGTCACTGGGAACAAGGATAACCCCCGTGGAGCCAGAAGGATTCCTCCACTCGACCATCACAGCGTTCCAGACAAGGTATGTCCGCTCTACCTTCCATTGTATTCTTGTCATATTTATTTCTGTTTTCTCCGCAAATTGGTCGATTGATCTTTGTCTTTATGTCTATCAGGCCCTCACCGAGCTGTACTCGATGCCCAATGGAGCACAGGCTCCGACTGAAGAGGGAGAAGCGAGCGGGGGCGAGAGCCAGGAGGAGTGGGACTCGGATGCCGCTGAGGATGATGATGATGATGACAATGATGAGGAGTAAGAAGAGGAGGAGGAGGAGGTCGCTCCACCGCGCTCGGAAAGGCGGTCGAAGCTTGCCAATGACCCTGTGACTGAACGTGGCAAGGGGGTTGCGACTGTCGCGCAGTCGACCAAGCGCCCTCGGACCACATCTCCGGTGCCGACTGAAAAGGCGCCGAAGCAGTCCAGGGTGGCCCCGTCAAAGCCGACCAAGCTCCTGCCAAAGATGAAGGTGTCCATCCCCACCATATCAGGGTAAACATGCTGCTTAAGCCTTCTTGTTTTGTGCGAGCTTTATCTCTGATTGACACTTGAGTTAGCCGACTGATTCTTTGAAATTGCAGTGCTGCTACTTCTGAGACCTCAGCCAGGGCTGACGACCATGAGATGGAGGACGCAGCAACCTCGAACCCTGGTACTATACTCTTAATTCCGTTTTTAGTCGATTGACTCTTCGTCCCTAATTCTGATTCTTTTCTGTAGTCTCATCCAATGTCGTTATCACTCTTCCTGATGATGATGACGATGAGGAACCACTGAAGCACAGGAGGAGCAGGAAAGCGTCTGCCGGCAGGGTGGCACAGGATGTGACGGCGCCCGAGACTCTGGTCGCGGAGGAGGAGAACACCACTCGACACACCGTGTCTTTCGCGGTGCCGTTGACGAGTGCTCATCCTGCTTCGTCGAGTGCCGCACAACCTTCTCTCTTCACGACGCACCACGTCCCAGAGGACCAAGCCAGTGCTGCGAAGGAAGCGATACGCCAAGCAGGGGTCATGATGGAGCAGGTGAAGGCCATCCGGGAAGCAAGTCAAGCAGCTTAAGACGCCAGCTCCGCCCTTCAAAGCAATGTTCAGGTCAGTCGACCATCGCTTGTTCTGTTAGGATATGCTATCAAAAAACTTTTCTTTCCGGAATCCATAGCAGTCACCCACTGGGTGTGTCGATTGAAACTCCGTGTTAGCGGGGGCACGCTGAGTGCACCCGCTGGGTGTAGTCCCCAAGGCTAAGGTCGACTGCTGGCAGTCGACTTTAGGCTTTATAAGTAAAGTCTTTCCGTCGTTCGACTGAGGCGAATGGATTTCCCAAACCGGTGAGGGCACGCTGAGTGCACCACTGGGTGTAGTCCCCGAGACTATGGTCGACTGCTTGCAGTCGATTACAGTCTAAAGAATACGTCTCTTTTTTTTGGGGGGTCGACTGGTCGACTCTGTCTTTAATAGAACTAGTGGGGGCACGCTGAGTGCACCCACTGGGTGTAGTCCCCGAGACTACGGTCGAATGTTTGTATTCGGCTGTAGTCTTAGAAACGCATGATTTTCTCTTATCCACTCGGAAGTGGATTATCCTTGACATTTTGTCGATTGGTTCTTCGCAGAAATCCTGTGACCTTGCGGCTCGTTACACCGAGCTGGAGAACAAGCACATTCAGCTTGAGCTGGATCTGAAGCTGGTTCAGGAGAATCTGACGAAGGCAAAAGAGTAGACCAAAGGTATGTTTGGTGAGACCTCAACAACTGCTTTTTCCCTTCATTTGTTTCAAAATCTGATCTTGCTGTAACTTGCAGGTAAGGTGAAGGAGGCCCAGAAGAAAAAAGACCTTGAGCTAGCTGAGAAGATCAAGCTTGCTGACGAGAAGTTAGCTTCAGTCACCAAGCTCGAAGAAGAAAATACTAATCTGAAAGCTGCTCTTGGGATTGCTAACAAGGAAGTCAGTCAACTGAAACCTGACAAAGCTGTCTTGACCGACAAGGTCAGTCAGTTGACTGGGAAGAAAAATGATCTGGAGGCCTTCCTGAGTGCACTTGCCAAGAAGCTGTTCCTTATGCTCGAAGGTAATCCTTTACGCTCGACAATCATTTTCAACAGTGATCTTTCCATTCGACCATTGCCTTGACTCGGTGATTGTCCTTGCAGAATTTTGTCAAAACTTTGAAGAGGAAACTAGTCGGCTGGAACCAAACCTTGATCCCGTCAAATCTCCGGTGAACGATGAAGTTGCCATGAATGTGTTCCGACTCAGGTCTCGTGTTGCAGCTGTCGTTGACTATCTTGAAAGGCTGAAGGTCGCCACTTCTCGCATCGACACCACGCTCTGGCCTAGGGAGACACTCCAGAATGACCTCAAGTCGCTGATGGCTCGACTAAACACAGTTCCTGATCGAGTGCAGGAGTGGAAAAAATCCTCCGCTAGGTGCGGTGCAGATGTTGCTCTATGTCTGGCCCGAGTCCACTACAAGGATGCACGAGAAGACAAGCTGGCGGCTCTTCGTGTGGCCAACACCAAGAAACACGACTTCAGGTCTTTCATGGAAACCTTCATTGCTGCCGCCACTCGGATCGCAGACGGAATTGATCTTGATGAGTTTGTTGCGCCTTCCAGCCCTCCACAGGAGGGGTAAAAAACTTCTTTGAGCTCGACCCTTTAAATTTGCCTCGGTATGCCGAGTGATTTTGTAACCGATAAACCTTAACAGGCTTAGCGCCTGAGCACTTTCGGTTCCTTTAGGTATCAATCTGAACTTGGATTTGACGTTTGAATATGCTTGCTTTTTGGCTCGAAATGTCTTTTGCAGGTTTAAAGCAAGACGCCCACTGCAGTCGACTTATTCTCTTACATCCACTTAGGCGAGCACTGGGCTGCAGCTAAGCCTCCGAGTGAGAGGTTTGCTCTTCACTCGGTAGGATTTTTATACCTTAGGCGAGCACTGGGCTGCAGCTAAGCCTCCGAGTGAGAGGTTTGCTCTTCACTCGGTAGGATTTTTATACCTTAGGCGAGCACTGGGCTACAGCTAAGCCCCCGAGTGAGAGGTTTGCTCTTCACTCGGTAGGATTTTTATACCTTAGGCGAGCACTGGGCTGCAGCTAAGCCCCCGAGTGAGAAGTTTGCTCTTCACTCGGTAGGATTTTTATACCTTAGGCGAGCACTGGGCTGCAGCTAAGCCCCCGAATGAGAGGTTTGCTCTTCACTCGGTAGGATTTTTATACCTTAGGCGAGCACTGGGCTGCAGCTAAGCCCCCGAGTGAGAAGTTTGCTCTTCACTCGGTAGGATTTTTATACCTTAGGCGAGCACTGGGCTGCAGCTAAGCCCCCAAGTGAGAGGTTTGCTCTTCACTCAGTAGGATTTTTATACCTTAGGCGAGCACTGGGCTGCAGCTAAGCCCCCGAGTGAGAAGTTTTCTCTTCACTCGGTAGGATTTTTATACCTTAGGCGAGCACTGGGCTGCAGCTAAGCCCCCGAATGAGAGGTTTGCTCTTCACTCGGTAGGATTTTTATACCTTAGGCGAGCACTGGGCTGCAGCTAAGCCCCCGAGTGAGAAGTTTGCTCTTCACTCGGTAGGATTTTTATACCTTAGGCAAGCACTGGGCTGCAGCTAAGCCCCCGAGTGAGAGGTTTGCTCTTCACTTGGTAGGATTTTTATACCTTAGGCGAGCACTGGGCTGCAGCTAAGCCCCCGAGTGAGAAGTTTGCTCTTCACTCGGTAGGATATTTATACCTTAGGCGAGCACTGGGCTGCAGCTAAGCCCCCAAGTGAGAGGTTTGCTCTTCACTCGGTAGTATTTTCACATTGCACTTGTGGCGGAGCTCAGAGGAGAGGGTTGCAGTCGACCTGCACCTCGTCCTCCTTACGACCGCACGTTGTATTTGTGGCGTAGCTCAGAGGAGAGGGTCGCAGACGACCTGCACCTCGTCCTCCTTACGACCGCACGTTGTACTTGTGGCATAGCTCAGAGGAGAGGGTCGCAGTCGAGCTGCACCTCGTCCTCCTTACGACCGCACTGTACTTGTGGCGTAGCTCAGAGGAGAGGGTCGCAGTCGACCTGCACCTCGTCCTCCTTACGACCGCACGTTGTACTTGTTTTTAGGCGAGTGTTTAAACTGCAACTAAGCCTCCGAGTGGGAGTCTGGCTCTCCACTCGGTAGGATTTTATTAGAACTTAGGCGAGTACTTGGACTGCAGCTAAGCCTCCGAGTGGGAGTCTGGCTCTCCACTCGGTAGGATTTTATTAGAACTTAGGCGAGTACTTGGACTGCAGCTAAGCCTCCGAGTGGGAGTCTGGCTCACCACTCGGTAGGATTTTGTTGAAACTTAGGCGAAACGGATTCGCAGCTAAGCCCCCGAGTGGGAGGCTGTCTCACTGCTCGGTAAGGATTTTTTACAAACTTAGGTGAAACGGATTCGTGGCTAAGCCCCCGAGTGGGAGGCTGGCTCACCACTCGGTAAGGATTTTTTACAAACTTAGGCGAAACGGATTCGCGGCTAAGTCACCCACTGAGGGGAAAATTTTATTGGACAAATAAAAAGTGACAAAAATTATGGAGAAATTATGACACTATTATTTTGTAATCCATGAACTACAGAAGTATTTTATTACAACTCATTCGAGTGAAAACTTTAAGTGTAAAACGGGCGGAGTAGTTCCGCGTTCCAAGCTCGGGGCTCGTCGATATTGTGCTCGACATTGTAGAGACGGTACGCCCCGTTGTGGAGAACCTTGGTGACGATGAATGGTCCTTCCCAAGAAGGAGCAAGCTTGTGTTGTTTCTGCTGATCCACTCGGAGGACCAGATCTCCTTCCTGGAAGGCTCGACTCTTCACCTTTCTGGCATGGAAGCGATGCAAGTCTTGTTGGTAAATGGTCGATCGGATCAGAGCCATCTCCCTTTCTTCCTCTAAAAGGTCGACTGCGTCCTGCCGCGCTTGTTCAGCTTCTGCTTCGTTGTAGAGTTCAACTCGAGGAGCATTGTGGAGAAGATCACTCGGCAAGACTCCTTCAGCTCCGTAAACCAAGAAGAATGGAGTTCTTCCGGTCGACCGATTTGGCGTGGTCCGCAGTCCCCAAAGCACCGAGGGAAGTTCATCGACCCATGCTCCAGCTGCATGTTTGAGATCACGCATCAGTCGGGGTTTCAACCCTTTGAGGATCAGGCCATTGGCTCACTCTGCTTGTCCATTCGACTGCGGATGGGCGACTGAAGCGTAGTCGACTCGTGTGCCTTGAGAGTTGCAGAAATCTCTGAATTCCTCTGAATCAAAGTTCGACCCATTATCTGTAATGATGCTGTGCAGGACTCCATATCTGAATATCAGTTCCCTGATGAAGCTAACAGCAGTACCGGTGTCAAGGTTCTTGATGGGTTTCGCCTCGATCCACTTGGTGAACTTGTCGACTGCCACCAACACATGCGTGAAACCGCTTCGACCTGTTCTCAAGGGGCCGACCATATCCAACCCCCATACTGCGAAGGGCCAGACGAGTGGAATGGTCTTCAGAGCTGACGCAGGCTTGTGTGACATATTCGAGTAGAACTGACATCCTTCGCACTTGTCCACTATTTCCTTTGCCATCTCATTCGCCTTTGGCCAATAGAATCCGGCTCGGTATGCTTTGGCCACGATGGTCCGAGAGGACGCATGATGACCACAGGTCCCCGAGTGGATATCATCAAGGATGATTCGACCTTCTTCTGGCGTTATGCACTTCTGACCAACTCCAGTCGCGCTCTCCCTGTATAACTGTCCTTTCATTACGATAAAGGCTTTGGATCGACGGACGATCTGTCGAGCCTCTTCCTCATCCTCTGGGAGCTCTTTTCTCAGGATATACGCGATATGTGGAACTGTCCAGTCGAGAATGACCACTAAGACCTCCATGACCAAGTCGACCACTGCTGGGACCTCAACCTCAGTCGGATCTGTGGCACTCTTGGGCTGTGGAGCTTCTTCGGTGAAAGGATCTTCTTTGACTGACGGAGTGTGTATATGCTCCAAGAACACACCACTCGGAATGACTTCTCTCTTGGAACCTATCTTTGCCAGATCATCAGCTGCTTGATTTTTCAGTCGGCGTATGTGATGGAGCTCTAACCCCTCAAACTTCTTTTCCAGCTTCCTCACTGCATTGCAGTATCCAGTCATGGCCGGGCTTCTCACGTCCCACTCCTTCATCACTTGGTTGATCACTAGATCCGAGTCGCCATAAACCATAAGGCGACAGACGCCGAGTGAAATGGCCATGCGCAACCCATACAGAAGGGCCTCATACTTCGCCTCATTGTTGGAGGAATCAAAGTGAATCTGGAGCACATATCTGAGCTTATCTCCTCTGGGGGAAACCAAGACCACCCCAGCACCGGAACCATTCAACTTCTTAGAGCCATCCAAGAACATGGTCCAATGCTCCGAGTGAACTTCAGTCGGCTGCTGTTGTTCAATCCACTCGGCGAGGAAATCCGCTATTGCCTGGGACTTAATGGCTTTCTTTGCCTCGAACTTGATATCAAGGGGAAGAAGTTCAATCGCCCATTTCGCCACTCGACCAGTTGCATCTCTGTTGTGCAGAATCTCTAAAAGTGGAGCGTCGCTGACGATTGTGATGGAATGATCAGAGAAATAATGAGCAACCTTCTTCGTGGTCATGTATATCCCATACACAAGCTTCTGATAATGAGGGTATCTCTGCTTGGATGGAGTTAAAACTTCAGACAGATAGTATACTGGGCGTTGAACTTTGAAGGCTTTCCCTTCTTCTTCCCCCTCGACCGTAAGTACTGTACTGATGACTTGTCCTATGGCTGCGATATAAAGCAACAAAGGCTCTTTACTGATTGGAGCAGCAAGCACCGGCTGGGTGGAGAGCAGAGCTTTTAACTTGGCAAACGCTGCATCAGCTTCTGGAGTCCACTCGAACTTGTCTGCCTTCTTCATCAGTCTGTAAAGAGGCAATGCCTTTTCACCGAGTCGTGAGATGAATCGACTTAATGCGGCCAAGCATCCAGTAAGCTTCTGGACATCGTGCACCCGCACAGGGCGTTTCATTCGGAGAATAGTGCTGATCTTCTCTGGATTAGCGTCGATCCCTCACTCGGAAACGAGAAAACCGAGTAACTTGCCACCAGGAACTCTGAATGTGCACTTTGATGGATTGAGCTTGATATCATACCTTCTAAGGTTGGCAAATGTTTCGGCGAGGTCAGCGAGCAGGTCGGAACCTTTTCGTGACTTGACCACGATATCATCCATATACGCTTCCACATTCCGACTGATTTGAGTGAGTAAACACTTCTGAATCATTCGCATAAATGTGGCTCCAGCATTCTTGAGACCGAATGGCATGGTGATATAGCAGAAGCACCCGAATGGAGTGATGAAAGCTGTTTTTATCTCATCGGGTCCGTACAGACGGATCTGATGGTACCCGGAATAGGCGTCTAGAAAAGATAATCTCTCGCATCCCGCGGTCGAGTCAACAATTTGATCAATGCGAGGGAGAGGAAAATGATCTTTCGGGCATGCCCGATTGATGTGTTTGAAATCAATGCACATTCGGAGCGATTTGTCCTTCTTAGGAACCATGACGATATTAGCGAGCCACTCGGAGTGGTATATCTCTCGGATAAATCCTGCCACTAACAGTCGAGCCACTTCCTCACCAATAGTCTTTCTCTTCTAGAAGGCGGACCGTCGAAGATGCTCTTTGACTGGTTTTGCTGATGAGTCGACTCTAAGGCGATGCTCAGCCAGTCCCCTGGGAACACCTCGCATGTCAGCTGGCTTCCATGCAAAAATGTCTCAGTTCTCACGGAGGAACTGGATGAGCGCTTCTTCCTATTTCGGGTCGAGTGTTGTGGAGATGTGGGTCGGGGCTGCATTGGGGTCGGTCGGGTGAATGTGAACAGGCTTCGTCTCACCGGACGACTGAAATGCAGATTCTGTGGCGGGCTTCTTGGATCGCAGCAAATCAGTCGGTTCTGCGTTTTGCTTGTATTCTTCAAACTCGACCGCTATCACTTGGGAATCGGCAATCTTTGAGCCCTTCTGAAAACACTCTTCTGCCTTCTTCCGATCACCGGTGACGGTGATCACTCCTTTGGGGCTGGGCATCTTTAGTTTGAGGTACACGTAACATGATCGAGCCATGAACCGTGCGTAAGCAGGTCTCCCCAAAATGACATGATACGCGCTCTGAAAATCCACGACCTCAAACGTCAACTTTTCCTTGCGAAAATGCTTTGAATCACCAAACACCACATCCAGAGCTATTTGGCCGAGTGACTCGGCCTTCTTTCCTGGTATAACTCCATGAAAGCTCATGTTACTGGTGCTCAGTCGGGACATCGGAATGCCCATTCCTTTCAGTGTGTCTGCATACAACAAGTTCAGTCCGCTACCACCGTCCATCAGCACTTTCGTCAGCCGAGTGCCTTCGACAACTGGGTCGACCACCAAAGCTTGCCTCCCGGGGGTGGCAATATGAGTCGGGTGATCAGACTGGTCGAATGTGATGGGTGTTTGGGACCATCTCAAATAACTTGGTTTTACTGGGGAAAACATGTTCACCTCACGGTTAATGACCTTCAATCGGCTCTTGCTTTCCACATCAGCGAAGATCATCAGAGTGGAGTTGACATGCGGATATCCTCCCTCACTGTCCTCCTTGTCTTCGGCCTTGTCCGACTCCTTTTCCTTGTCCTTGGACTGTTTTCCCTGAAACTGCTGGATCAGGAGACGACATTGGCGAGTGGTATGCTTTGGGTAAATGATATTGCCCTCTTCATCTTTCTTCGTGTGGATGTGACATGGCATATCCATCACGTCGTTTCCCTCTTTATCCTTCACTTTCTTAGGATTCCAGGATCCTTTTGGTTTCCCTTTGAACTTTCCCTGAGTCACGGCCAGAGCCTCTCCAGGAGCTGCTAGTTTGGCTTTCCGCTTCTGTTTCCGACTTGTGTTTCCCTTCTCCGACTGACTCGGCTTGTACTTGCCGCTACGGAGTCGGTCTTCTTCTTCACCGTTGGCGTACTTGGTAGCAATCTCCATCATCCGATTCAGGGTCATGTCGCCGGTTCGACCAAACTTCAAACTCAATTCTCTGTTCTTGACGCCATCTTTGAAGGCGCAGACTGCTTGATGATCAGACATATTCTCCACGGTATGATGCAGAGTGATCCATCTCTGAATATACTCTCCGAGAGTCTCATTCGTCTTCTGCACACAGACTTGCAGCTCTGTCAATCCAGCTGGTCGCTTGCAAGTCCCTTCAAATGTTCTGACGAACACTCGGGACAGATCTTCCCAAGTGTAAATGCTTCTAGGAGGTAACTGATTCAGCCACGCTCTGGCAGAACCTTCCAACATGAGGGGCAAATGCTTTATGGCCACCTCGTCATTCCCACCACCAATCTGAACCGCTCGGTAGTCCTCAAGCCAAGTTTCAGGCTTAGACTCACCAGTGAACTTGCTTACTCCAGTTGCTAACCTGAAATTGGGGGGAATCACCGCGGCCCTGATAACCCTGCTGAAACACTCTGGACCAGAAACATGCGCTCGACTGCTTGTGGGCGCATCTCTGTCGAGCCCACCCCGATGGGCTGTGTTTCGGTCGACCAAGCCTTGCACGATAATGGATCGCGCGTCAAAGCCTGGTTCCCGGGGGTCGACTGGAGCTCTTCGCCCCACACTGAGTTGACGCCTGTCATCTTGCTGCCGAGGAGCGTAAGACCCACCCCTCGGGGGGGGGGGGGGGAAGTGGGCACTCGATGCCTATCATCACGATCGTGTTGGTCTACGTACTGGTCTCGCCGATTATCGCGTCCTTCACGCCGCGGAGGCGATCTGGGACTATGAGCCGACTGAACCGTATTCACAGCGACGGATCGACTGTGAATTCTGTTACGCGACTGCGACACGGCTGAATTCTGGTCTCCTGCTGCCCGGAGCAAATCCCTGATCTGCATCAAGCCTCTGCCAGCTTCCGACTGAGAGGGCTGGATGGACTCTGCTATACGGGTTGCAGCTGCTAAATTCTGAATTGGGGTTCGATATACCTGAGTCGGCGGGAAGAGCTGACATCGATTGGCGTCGGGTGCTCGTTGCCGCGCGCGCTCGTCGAGTGCTCGCTGAAGATTTTCCAGACGAGCGCGTTCAGCCAAGTTAGCCAAACGTGCCTCCTCCAAAGCGCGAGCCTCTGGGGTTTCTCCCGCGATGGGAGTATGCAGGGCATCCATGTTCCTGCGGCGGAGCTCTTCCCTCTGCAGAGAGTCGAGTGGCTCGGGCTGGTACTCTTCATGGTCCCGTACGGGGTCGCCTCCACCGCCTGCCCCGCCCTGCCCCGCCCTCATGGGCGAAGCCAGGAGGACTGCGAGGTCCGTTGACCATCAAGATTTCCGCCGCCGGATCACTGCTATCGCATTCGGATGCAGTCTCTACGGAGCCAGTCGACAGATCGAACAGGCTGTAGAGGGATTGGTCGGGCTCGATTGCCGCAACTTGGGCGGTGGCCGTCTGGCGAGCCACCGCGTGCTTCACCCACCACTGGAGCCTCGACCGACCAGAGCGCTTGCGCTGGTGGGAGACCGGGAGGGTGGCCGATAGGGGAGTCGACCGATACGGGGTCGACGGTTGCCGCAGCAGAACGCCGTGGACACATGCGCGAAAATGCGTCGCACCGCGGACGGGGAGCGCATCAACGTCGAGTGGAGCTTCCTGGAGCCAAGCGGAGTCGTCGGTGATGAAGGTGAGAGCGCTAAGACGAATCTCGCGGCCCTCGACCAAAACTCCGGTAGCAACCATGATGAAAGTACTCGGAAGAATCGCAACTTCTCCAGAAAATCGCTAAAACACCGGCCCCACGGTGGGCGCCAACTGTCGTGGTTCTAAGTCTGACAGTAGAGTGGGGGTAGGTATGGAGAGGCAAGGTCCTAGCTATGGAGAGGTTGTAAACACAAGAGATGTACGAGTTCAGGCCCTTCTCGGAGGAAGTAAAAGCCTTACGTCTCGGAGCCCGGAGGCGGTCGAGTGGATTATATGAGTATGGATTACAGGGGTGCGAACCCTTCTGTCTGTGGAGGGGGGTGGCTTATATAGAGTGCGCCAGGACCCCTGTCAGCCCACGTAATGAAGGGTTTAAAGTACATTAAGTCTGGGGCGTTACTGGTAACGCCCCACATAAAGTGTCTTAACTACCATAAAGTCTACTTAATTACAGACCGTTGCAGTACAGAGTGCTTCTTGACCTTCTGATGGTCGAGTGAGTCTTCATGTCGAGTCCTTCAAGTCAGTCAAATGGGTTCCTCGTAGGTCGACTGGAATGTGATCTCTTCTAAGGGTGTCCTTGGGTAGGGTATTTAGATCAGGTCTATGACCCTACCCTAGGTATATGACTCCATCAGTTGGCATCCGTCTTAACCATGGCCGGGTATAGAGCAATACCTAAGTTCACATGTACTTCTTCCGTCCCAAATTAAGTGTCTGAACTTTGGGATGGAGGGAGTACTACTTACAACAATTTTTAGATTTACCTCACTTTGCTAAATATGGTATGCTCGTCCCATGAACAATTGCTTGTACAGAGCCTCGCATCAGGCCCGCTAAAGATGCAAAAAGTACTTATCCATACTCATTTGGTTGACTAAAATGAATCTATCTTTCTTCGTTTGATCAGTTACACTACGATATTCCTTTGTATGTCTCCCAAATAGAATGGATATGTAATTAAATGTGGCTGGTAAACACATACAAAAAAAAAGGATTCTACTTCGTGTATGAAGATGGCTTACAGAAAACAAAAAATCAAGACGTGTCATCATTCTAAAATCATCCTGCTAACCAATCAACACCCATCAAGGTTTTTCTTTTTGAACTAGGCATGACCCCTTTTCATTAACTGAACACAAAAATACTACTGTCTGAACTAGAGAAAGTAAGGGGATAGGAAAGAGAAAAGTGAGTCAAACGCATCACCGGGAAAAATTCAGTGTAAGTGCTCGTCATCGAAACATCCACTGCGTGGAAGAAATTCAACAACACCATACTAACCTACCACCAGCTCAAAGCTCACACGGGAGCAGATATAGCTAAGATAGGCCCTCAGGCAGAAACTAGGCAATTCAAACAATACTACAACCAGCCAAAATCAACAGCCAGCTCCTCCCAGACACGCTTGCACTCCTCAAGCTCCTAGCTGGACGAAGCACCTTTCTGCGCAACCGCGTAAATCCTCGTCATGTTCATTTCATTATCCCAATGAAGTTTATGTACTGCAAATTTACAGATTGATTCCTATTGGAAATTATCTTAACATTTTTATAACATCTCTCAAGTATTCTCTAGAATGGAAAATCTCTAGAGAATTTATTAAAAGAACTTTTTAGAATTTTCTGCAACTGAATTAAATCAACGGAATGTTTCTTGATTTCATTCTAGACTCGCATTGTCACTAGGCCGCCTACAGGGTACAGGTCCAGTGCACAATTAGTAATCATCCAACGAATCGCCCTACCACGCATCGGCATCCAACCAATTCGCCCATCAAAAAAAAAAATCACAGCTCGCCACCACCGGCGCTGCCTCCGCCTCCGAAGCACCATCCTCACCCATCTCGCCCTCCGCTTCTCCCTGCTCCACTCTCTGCCACGTCCTCTCTGCCACCGCGGCCCGCATTTCCCCAAACCCTAGTAGCTTCCCCGTCAAGGACTACCTTGTCAGCACCTGCGGCCTCACCCGACCCCAAGCCCGCAAGGCTTCTACCAAGCTCTCCCACCTCAAGTTCCCGTCCAGGCCCGATGCCGTTCTCGCCTTCCTCGCCAGCCTCAGCTTCTAGTGGCAGAGCCGGGTTCACCGAAATGGGTGTACAAAATTCAAGATTTGACGAATTTTCTTGCTATTTTCTCATGTATATGTGTTTTATCTACCTAGTATGTGCTTTCCTATGAGAATTAATGGGTGTACACATGTACACCCATGTCCCCTTGTAGCTCTGCCCATGTCGGCATCTCCATCACCGATGTTGTCGTTGTGGCTGTCGCCAAGGACCCGCGGTTCGTCTATGCCAAAGTGGACGAAACACTGCCTCCCATCGTTGTCGGGCTCGCCAGCCTCAGTCTGTCACGTTCTGAGATCGGCCGCCTCATCTCGCTCACCCCCGCCAACTTCCTCTCTGGGCTCACCGATGCCGTCCTGGCCTTCCTCCCCGGCCTTGGCCTCTCGAGCGTCGATACCGCCGCCGCCGCCAAGGACCATGTGCCATATCATCAATCGAGTTTATATTCACAAGTTCTTGAAGAAGACATCGTATGAAATTATCACCGTTAACATGTCGCACACCAGCCAGGAGTCATCACCATGGGTGACTGGACTACATGTTAGACAGTCGATCAAGGATCATGTATAAAAGTGAATGTGTTCGCTATCCTGAGACCTAACATTCCCAAACTATCCAAAATAAATCGATAATACTTCGCTGTTCATCTAAGAAAACTAGAGGTTTCAGAAGGAGAGAACTCAAACCAGAATAACTGACATATTGCGCTATTAATCTATTATATATGCACCCAAAGCCAGCGTCCTCTCTTTTCAGTAATCTGCATTTTCTTTGGCTTATCCATAGTCCATTTTATAGTTACTTGAGAACCGTCCTTTCGTTCATATGGACATGGTGGGGATCTGTTTGAACCATGGCCAAGCATAGAGCAATAATTAAGTTCACATGCACTATCTATATCTATCTATACCTCTATATCTATATCTATCTATCTATACCTACCTCTATTAATTTGTGACTCCCTAAAAATTCCAACAATAATTAGAATTTACGAGCCGTTAATCTGGTGGGGACCAAATTATTATGGTGTAGATCGACTCATGGCATCCTCCATAAAAAAATGGGAAACTATTGTGTACGGTGCGCCGGCTGAAGCTTCGGCCGGTCGCACCGATTCGTTCGCATGCGCACTCGCGCATAGGCAACCACGTAGGCAGCTGGCCCACCCACGATCCACTTTTTACTGACCTTATCTCTTCACGCGTCTTTCACCCCAAGAATTCTTTTCTACGCCACAGCCTATCACACATCGTCTTCTACCCCATGCTAGGACCATCCCCCCCCCCCCCCCCCCCCAATACTACCGTACGCGACGAGGTGCTGGGACTCCAGCGAACATGTTGCGGCGAGCTTCTCCACCTCTCCGTACAGGGCTCGGACAGTGCCGGAGCTGCAACCGGCGGCGCGTTTTTGCTACTAACTGTGGTCGCCGGTGCTGGAAAAGAAGACCACGTCGGCACTTTTTTCCTACAGCCCAATAGAGCAAAGTTGCAACCTCTGCCATGTTTTGCTGGAACCAGCATTTGCTTTGTGATGCATCATTTGATTTGCTTTCGTCGGTGACGACGGCGGCTGTCCTTATTTGCTGCAACGGACAGGAAAAAAGCTTCTACCGCTGAGCTTTTTTGCTACCACGACGATCGGCGAAAGTAGCGACCAGAACTGGTTTGCAAACAAGCGAGTTGTTTTGGTAGGAAGCTCAGAGCTGGAACCAGCTTCTGGTTTTGCTACAACCGGCAAAATCAAGAGCTGGAACCGTATGTGATTTTGCTGCATCCATCATGGCGGAACTACGACCAGTGACGGTGGCAACATTATTTTGCTGCAACCGATCTTTTGATTTTGCTACTATTGCTGAGGGATTTTGCTACATCCATCATGGAGGAGTCGCGACCCGCGATGGAGGCGACGGCGATTTTGCTTCAACTGTCGTTCTCTTTTGCTACGACCGGTGTTTTTTTTGCTACATCCATGAACGGCGTTGAATCTTGGCCGTTGCTGGCGCAACCCCGGACAGCGAGCTTCGACGGCGAGGGGGCGGCGACGGCGTATCAGGGTGCTGCAATCATGGAGCTCGTCGGCGAGCTGCTGCCGTCGCCACCGGAGCTACCACCGCGGGTGGACGCGGTTACATGCGTGGAGCCGGCGACCGGCGCCGAGGGCGGCGAGGGCGGTGACCGGCGGTGAGGGAAGGCGAGGAGGCGAGGCGGTAGGCGCGTGCGGGGCGGCACTCCTTTTCCTCTTGTTATTCCCGAGCAGAGGTTAACGATGAGGACAGGGACAGTTTTTTTTTGGACTGTGGGAAACAAATCGAACGGGTGTACATGCAGATCAAACGGCTACAGGCAGACCGGCCGAAAAATTCGGCTGGCGCACCGGCGCCCAGCGGTGGCCTAAAAAAATCCACGGGTTGCAAAAAAAAAAAACTAATTCCACCTGCCCTCCGTATTCCTGAATATCTCTCCCCCCGTGCAAACACAGTTCCATCTATCTCTCCGTGTTCTCTCTTCCCCGTATCATCCTCTCTCTTTCTCCCCCGACCGACCCTTCCTCTCCATCCTCTCTGTTCCTGGATGGAAAACAAAAGAATCATCTCTCTCCAACCTGAAGCAAGCAAGTTTGGCGCCGTGGATCCAGTTGATCAACATCTTATTGCCTCAAATTTGAGGTCCTTATCGAGATTGGGTTCAACTCGAAAAGAAAAAAAAAACATCTGGACCTAAGCTCCCATCGATACCAGGTATGGCGATGCAAGATGGATAATGAGCCTCGAACTTCATGTGTGCTAGCAGGTCTCGGCATGAACTGTGTGCATCCAGGCCCAGCTCTACCCCCAACCTACATGGAGATCCTGCAGTATATGCCGCTCCAACACAAATCTCTCTGATCTCAGGTAACCATACTCTCATCTTCAAAGTCCAATCATGCGCTGCTTCGATCTAGAACTGTTAGCATACTGTATTTGTACACTGTATTGTACCGTAGACAGGAGTGCGTGTGTGCAGTTTTCCTTGTAAGCACACTCGCCCACCTCTCCTGATCATGGCCACCCCACGACCTCGATCGTGGCTGCGTGCCCCTCTCTGTAAACTATATCTATGCCCAAGTGCAATAGAATCGATGCATTCGATCTCTTCTCCTGAAATATGGTATCAGATACTGAGGAAACCAACCCCTTCGCACCTGATCTCCCTCCCACTTCCGCTGCCATGGACGGCAACCCCGTCCCCTCTCCCACCTCCTCCGACGATGGCGATCGCGCAGCCGCTGGCCTTCTCCAGAATGCCTTCCTCCAGCCGCTCCGCACCTTCCCCGCGTTTGTCCTTCAGACCATCGACATCCGCCATCATGTTCCCATCGTCCTCGACCTCCATGCCGGCAACTACTCGCAATGGCGGCGCTTCTTCCACACCATCGTCGGCATGTTCGGCGTCCGCGATCATCTCATCGCCCCTGCTGCCCCGGCTCACCGCGACCCTGAGTGGGTGATGATCGACCACTGCATCGTTCACTGGCTATACGCCACCATCTCGTCGGAGCTGCTCGACGCGGTCATGCAGCCCGAGGACACCGCCGCCGTTCTTTGGGCGGCCATCGAGGCGATCTTCCACGACAACCAGCTGTCTCGCGCCGTGTACGTCGACGCCGAGTACCACGCCCTCGTCCAGGGCGATCTCACGATCATGCAGTACTGCACTCGCCTGAAGGCATTCGCCGATCAACTTCGCGACCTCGGCCAGCCCGTCTCCGAGACCCACCAGCTCTTCAACATGATCCGTGGCCTCGGCCGCCAGTACCACGGTGCCATTCCTCATCTCACCTCGCGCGTGCCCCTGCCCTCCTTCCTGCAGGCTCGTTCTTTCCTGCTGCTGGAGGAACACCGCACGGAGCAGACGGCTCGTCTCTAGCATGCGCACGCCATGATGGCCGGGCGCGCTCCGGCACCGCCTACTACGCCTGCGCCACCTCCTCCGACTTCGCCAGCCACCCCGCCCCCTGACTCGGGGCATGGCCGTGGCCGTGGCCGGCGTCGCGGTCGTGGCACTCCGGGCGCGTCTTCTTCGTCCGCCCCGCCGCCCGCTCGCCCGCCCGCCCTCCCTGGCCAGGCGCCCGGTGCCAACTCCTGGACCGGCTTGCTGCAAGCCTGGCCCATGGCCTGGCGCACGCCGGCGCTGGCATCCTCGGTCCTCCCCCCGGCATGCCTCATCAGCAGGCCTACTTCGCCGCCCCAAGTGCGCCCCCGCCGTCGTCTGGCTACGGCATCTACGGCCCGCCTCCCGGCTTCCACTACGGCGACTCGGGTGCCAGCTCCAGCACCGCACCACCGCCTCCACAACCCTGGGACATGGGGGCCTTGCGCACGCCCGTGCAGGCCGCGTCCACCTCCTCTCCCGCCGCGGGGAGCACATCGGACTGGTACCTCGACTCCGGCGCGGTATCCCACATGACGGCCAATCCTGGTAACCTCCATTCCCTTGTCCCCCACTCCTCTCCAACCCAGATCGTGGTCGGCAATGGTGATCACTTGCCAATCACGCACACTGGCCACAGTTCTCTGATCGCCACCAACTCCTCTCTTGTCCTTCATAATGTTCTAGTTTCACCATCTCTATTGACAAACCTTCTCTCCGTTCGTCAACTGACTCGTGACAATCCTGTTTCTGTCGAATTTGACAAATTTGGCTTTTCTGTCAAGGACATCAGCACCCGCCAGGTGATCCTGCGTTGTGACTCCACCGGTGACCTGTACCGTGTGACACCCGGCCACGCGCTCCCTTCCTCCGATCCGTTCGCCGGCGTCGCCACCGTGGAGCTGTGGCACCAGCGTCTGGGCCACCCTGGGGATGATGCTCTTCGCCGCGTACTGCTTCAGTTCCCTTTCAGCTATGCGCCCTCGGATGTTCACTCCTGCCGCGCCTGCCGGCTGGGCAAGCACTCTCGTCTGCCGTTCGCCACTTCGCATAGTCGTAGCTATTTCCCCTTTCAGTTGGTGCATTTAGATGTTTGGACATCGCCTGTGGCTAGTGTTTCTGGATTTCTATACTATCTGGTTGTACTCGACAGCTGCACTCATTATGTTTGGACCTTCCCCTTGCGTCACAAATCCGATGTTCTGTCTATTCTAACTGAATTCTATGCCTACGTTCAGACCCAATTTGAGCGCCCCATCCTCGCCTTCCAAACAGATAATGGCAGGGAGTTTGACAGCGTTGCTGTTCGTTCGCTCCTCTCCAAACACGACACCACCTTTCGTCTCTCTGTCCATACACGAGCCAACAAAATGGCAAGGCCGAGCGAATGTTGCACACTCTCAACGACAGTGTGCACTCTCTGCTTTTCCATGGCTCCCTCCCCGCATGCTTTTGGGTGGAAGCACTCGTCACCGCCACCCTTCTTCTTAACTACAAACCGTGCACTACCTCCTCGCCGCATCACCACATGAGCTACTCCTGCGCGCGCCCCCGGACTACTCCATTCTCCGGGTGTTTGGGTGTCTCTGCTACCCCAACACCTCCTCCACCTCTCGTCACAAGCTCGATCACCGGTCTGTCGCCTGCGTGTTCTTGGGTTACCCCCCTGACCACCGTGGTTATCGTTGTTACGATCCCACCACTCGTCGTGTCATTACATCTCGTCATGTACGCTTCGATGAACACTCCTTTCCCTTTGCCGCGGCACCATTGCCTCTCTGCTCGCCTGCACCCAGCGCTCCGCCGCCCCCGCGTCTTGTTTCTGTACCACTCCAGGTTCCCGGCGCCACTCCTGCTCCGCCCGTCTCGCCGGCGCCTGTTGGGCCGTGCACCTCCCGTGGCAGCTCTCGCGTGCCTTCCGGGCGTTCAACCTCCACCGCTGGATCCCCATCCAGTGGCCCCGGCGCCTCGTCGTCTGGCGCGCACCCGCGCCTTTCAAGCGACGCCGTTGGATATACCTCGTCCCGATCCAGCGGCTCCAGCCCCCCGACGAGTGGCGCGCGCTCGCTTCTTTCAAGCGATGGCGTCGGATCTGCATCGCACGGCTCTGATTCAAACTCAACCGTGCCCGCGCCGCCCCCTTCTTCCACTACAGAGGCTGCTCCCTGGATCATCACCCGCGCTCGCGCCGGCGTGTTCCGCCCCAACACACGGTACCGCGACGACTACGTCTGCACCGCCGCCATTGCTCCCTCACCGGACGTTTCGCCGCTCCCTCGTTCCGTTCGCGATGCGCTTCGCGACCCGAACTGGGTTGCAGCCATGAAGGAAGAATTCGCTGCGCTCGTCGGCAACCGCACCTGGGAGCTCGTCCCTCGTCCCCCCCCCCCCCCCCCCCGTGCCAATGTGATCAACGGCAAGTGGGTCTTCAAGCACAAGATGTGCGCTGATGGCTCTCTGGAATGGTACAAGGCGCGCTGGGTCGTCCGCGGTTTTCGTCAACGTGCCGGCGTCGACTACGGCGAGACCTTCTCCCCCGTCGTCAAGCCCGCCACCATCCGCACCGTGCTCACCCTCGCCGCCTCGCGTGGATGGCCGGTGCGCCAGCTCGACCTTAGCAACGCCTTCTTGCACGGCAACCTGCAGGAGGAGGTGTTATGTCTGCAGCCGGCTGGCTTCGTCGACTCCACAAAGCCTGACCACGTTTGCAGGCTCGTCAAGTCCCTCTACGGCCTCAAACAAGCGCCGTGCGCGTGGTTCCAAAGCTTCGCCACCTTCCTCGCCACGGTCGGCTTCGTCGCCACACGATCGGACAGCTCGCTCTTCCTTCTCCACGCTGGCGCTGATGCTGCCTACCTGCTTCTTTACGTGGACGACATCGTCCTCACAGCGAGCTCGGCCGCGTTTCTTCAGTGCATCATTGCCCGGCTCACCACCGAGTTCTCCATGAAGGATTTGGGCGAGCTCCACTACTTCCTGGGCATCCGGGTGACCCGCGACGCCGCCGGCTTCTTCCTCTCTCAGTCACAGTATGCTGAGGAGATTCTGGAGCGCACTGCCATGGACAATTGCAAGACCACGCCCACGCTCGTGGACACCAAGGCCAAGCTTCCCTCCTCTGATGGTCCCCGCGTCTCCGACCCCACCTCCCATCGGAGTCTCGCCGGTGCTCTTCAGTACCTCACCATCACCCGCCCCGAGCTCGCCTACGCCGTGCAACAGGTTTGCCTCCACATGCATGATCCACGGGAATGCCATCGGACTCTTCTCAAACGCGTGCTCCGGTACGTGCGCGGGACGACTGATCTTGGTCTTCGTCTTCACGCTTCATCGTCCCTGTCGCTCCGCGTGTACACGGACGTGGACTGGGCAGGCTGCCCCGACACGCGGTGATCCACCTCCGGCTTCTGCATCTTCCTTGGCGACGCTCTTGTGTCCTGGTCGTCCAAACGCCAAACTACTGTCTCCCGCTCCAGCGCGGAGGCGGAGTACCGCGCCGTCGCCAATGCCGTTGCTGAGTGTGTCCGGCTCCGTCAGCTGCTCCGCGAGCTGCACTGCACCGTCAACACAGTGTCGCTCGTCTACTGCGACAACATCTCTGCAGTTTACCTCTCCAGCAACCCAGTTCACCATCGGCGCACCAAGCACATCGAACTGGACATCCATTTCGTTCGTGAGCGCGTGGCCCTCGGCGAATTCCGCGTCCTGCATGTCCCGACTCGCCAGCAGTTTGCTGACGTGATGACCAAAGGGCTGCCCTCTGACGTCTTCAGAGAATTCCGATCCAGCCTTTGCGTCTCCAGCGCCGACGCCAAGACTGCGGGGGGGTGTTAGCATACTGTATTTGTACACTGTATTGTACCGTAGACAGGAGTGCGTGTGTGCAGTTTTCCTTGTAAGCACACTCGCCCACCTCTCCTGATCATGGCCACCCCACGACCTCGATCGTGGCTGCGTGCCCCTCTCTTAAACTATATCTATGCCCAAGTGCAATAGAATCGATGCGTTCGATCTCTTCTCCTGAAACAAGAACATCTGACAGACTAGGAGTACAAAGATGGCTACTTACAGGTTCTTCCATACATGGATGCACTGATCCGATCCGGTTCTGAACCGTTGATCACATTAGGATCTGATTTGGTGTATCCCTTCGTTGGAAGCCTCCGATCCAATCTCCGCGTCCAAGTCTAACACGTCTGCCAGCGATCCAGGACGTCTTTGGTTGAAGAAGAAGAAGAAGAAGAAGTGTTCCAAATTTCGCCTCTACTGTGGTGGTACAGCCCGACCTCGCCGATGCAACAAGCGGAGTTCTTAACAGCATCACGCACCTACAGAAGCTAACTCGACTACTTCTATAACTGACCGGACGGGGAAAAACTGGCAAGTAAATGGCAGCTAGCTGATTGAGTCACGTACAGTGCATGCACGTAAACATATCATCATTTGTCTTCGGCCATATATTGATTCTGGCATTATGTATTTGGCATGTGTTATTGCAGGTTGATTGTTTCGTTTTTCACAAGCTAGCTTTATACATGTAGTGATGTAGATCGGTTCAGGCAACATCACAGCAGGCAAATGGAGCCAGTTTTTGCAGATTTCTTTCACAGGAAAGTACGTTGCAGCTGAACGGATCATCTCAGTTAAAGAAAAGCCCAGACCGGACCAACACTTGTGTAAGTTTCTAACCATTCAACAGATCCGTATTTGCAGTTGGGGAGATCCAGGAGTACAGGCTCCAGCACTTTAAGAAACCAGCACAAGTGCTCCGTGTCGCTTCTCTCCAATTCTATCCATGTGTGTCCTACTTTCTCCCTGTTTGCTTAAGTTTTTCTTATTCTGACTACTTAAGCTTCTTAATTTATAGTTTATACCCAGTTGGGCTTACGATAGTTGTTTATTACTAGAAGGTTGGAAGAGGCTTCTCTCTCATCATTATATGGATTTATTATGTTCAATCTTACTGACAAAAATACTATTCTCCTTTTGGTGACATGGAAGAAAACTGTGTGTAATGTGTGAGATGGGAGAGGCAAATGATGTGGCTCTTTACCATGTTGTGACTATCGCAACGATGTGTTAAAACAAGTTTAAGTTCAGGTATTTTTTTCTTTTCCTGATTTATTCTTGAATCTATCAGAACTTTACCATTGGATTCTGATTAGTGAATCATCTTCTGTCCAATTATTTTCTAGCAATTTGCTGTAGCATCTTTCAATCATGTTGTGAGAGTATGCAGTTTGTATTGCTTACAGGAACAGGACAACCAACATTTGATTCAATAATTTTAGAACTCCTTACATTCTGATTTGCGACTTGACTAATCTTCAAAATTCATATTACTTTGATCTGTTATATAAAAGTTTTGCTTTCTGCGTTTTTTGGAATTTAGGGTCTAAAACTATGGGGTGTGATTATACTTAACGCAGTTTATGGGAAGCTATTATGCCCAACAGCAACAAATTTATGATGAAGAGGTCAGATGATTGGTTACCAAGTTTAGGCCGTTGATACAAGAAGGTTTAGACTACATTACATACGATTTTAGGGTAGCATGTGCTTTAAATTTCCATCCAGTTGAAGGCAACAAGATGCTTATTTTCTTGCACACGAGAGGTAAAAGGTCTAAAATATATCCTCATAATAGCACTTCAGAATTCCTAGAATTGAAATTCTTTCCACATGAGAGATGGCCAGAAGATTTACTTATCGGTATGACTATATTTTCTAAATGATTTTTTTTGCATACTAACAACAACATATTTAGCATATGTCATTGGCACACCAACTTACATCGGATATATGGAAGAAAAACACACTATTCATGGTACTTCGAAGATGTGGAGATATTGCCCTTCTAATTGGGTGAGTATACTGGAAGAAAAAAATATGTACAAATACATGGCTGCAAATCAAAAATGTGCGTATGCGTATCATGGTTCATTGCTAATATATACCACTCTTGGAATATACATGCATGGATAAATTAAGGTTAGACTATATGGTGAGAAGGTCAACCAAATTGATGAAGATTCTTTGGGACATGTTGTCGTAGTAACAGCAACAACTGTTAGAAAATTGACATGTTTGTATTTCTTTTGATAGCAGGTAAGTGTTCCTATACTGCCGAAGCAACAATTAAATCAATTACTACATTCTATGGGTGGTACTATATAGGATGTGGCAAATACGAGAAAAGGAAAAAAAAATGGTAATCACTTCTACTATTACGAATGTGAAAAGAACCTGAGACTTGAGCTTTACATATATACTTTGGTGTTAGTCCCTTTAATCTATGTCACTAAGTTCCTAGTACGCCTCTTAGTAAAGAGCAGATAGTTGGCGTATATGTTGAGTGCGTGAGGAGTTCAATCCACCTGTGTTGCTTGCTATATCAAGAGAGAGCATATGACCTAAGGTAAAAAATACGAAATATGCAACACTGGTACCAGAATACTTAAGACGAAAATCTGCTATTCTGCACTAGCCATCTGCTCTCCTTGCCATCAAGCATAATATAGTACGCAACCTAGCACACCTTGACATCTGAAGAAGTACAGTGCTCTCCCAGGTGTCTATTACTTGAGCTAGAGTCACATAGAATGTTCAAATTCATCTGTACACTTTGTTTAGGTTACAAATTAACAATGTAATTAGATCAATGGCTGGTCAAAATAAGGTGCAGCAGCCAATGATCTGCATTGCCAACCCATAAGGTACATCAGCCAATAATTTATATCATAATTTAATATTAGTTTTACAGTGAGGAGATATAGAATTATAGATAAGCATAAATCATACTTGATGATATAGAATTATAGAGGTGCAACTCATTTTTTTCATCCTGGAGTTCAACCAAATTTAAAGTTATACACTAAAGCTAAGTATCTTATACAACGTGCACCAAGTGGAATAAATTCAGAAACCAATGTTCAAAGAAATGGATACATGGGAAGCCATGTCGGGCCTTCTGTGAATAATAATGATTGCTGTCATACTGAAATGATTAAGTAACTAAAAAACCACCATTAAAATAATAATAGATCATTTCCACAAAAAACAAATAATAGATGAATTATAATGTATGTTCAAGATTCCTCAAAGAGAACATTCTCATGCTAGCCCGTGCGAATGCACGGGTTGACGACTAGTCTACAATTAATTTTAGACCTACTTCTTTACTTCTATAAATCTGCTATGCTCGTAACGTCAAATAATTGTTTGTCGAGAGCTTCATATCAGCCGTACTGAAGTTGCAACACGTAATTACTCATAGATGTCTCCTTTGATTGATTAACTGAGCCAACATTTCTTAATCTTTTAATTTTGCGGCATCAGACAATTCTCAATCAATTACTCCCTCCGTTCCTAAATATTTGTCTTTCTAGAGATTTCAACAAGTGACTACATACGAAGCAAAATGAGTGAATCTACACTTTAAAATATGTCTACATACATCCGTATGTTGTGTCCATTTGAAATGCCTAGAAAGACAAATATTTGGGAGCGGAGGGAGTAGTTAGCTATGCTATTCCTTTGTCCGTCACAACAATGGAAGGAATATACTAATTAACCAAAAGGGATTCTACCTCACATATGAAGATGACTTTCAGAAAACAAAAATTCCTCACATATGAAAAGGGCGTATCATCGTACTAAAATCATCTCATCAACCCATTCAGGCTATACCTTGCGGTGAGGCGAGGCGAGCAATCTCCAAATCGTCCAGAAAAGCAATCAAGGTTATGCACCACAAATTTCCAGATTGGCTTCCTATGTTTTAGCACAGTATAGACACAGACACTCATACATACGCACATACACCCACCCCTATAAACGCATGCACGCACATCTTATCCTTATGAGCACCTCCCTGAGTCAGCACATCATCTTGAGATTGATGAAGTCTCGCTTTGGCTATGTAGAAATGATTTGGTTTTTAATGCAAAAAACGCTTCTCCTCTACAAGTTATTTTCCGCCATACGCAATTGCTACGTATGTGGTCTATGTTACAACGACCGAAGGACCAACCCTAGGAAGCTTTACTGTTTCCTGGGATTGTGCACCCGTCATCGCTGAACTCACCGGCCTGGGTGCATCGTGTTCGGATATTGACCGACTTGTCTTACTCGCCCCCGCCAACTTCCGCCATAGATTTTTCGTCTCCGAGCTGGACAAATTGCTTTGGCCGCTCAGACACAACACCTGCCTCCTCAGCTCTGACCTCGGGAGGGTGGTCACACTACCAGAAACCGCAATATTTCTGTGGGTTGGAAACCGACAGGAAAAGGGCCGAACCAGACAAGGAAAGCATTTCCTGTCGGTCACCCGTCAGGGAAAGCCTACAGAGATAGCTTGACAGGGAAACTTGTTTTTGCCTGTCGGTGGACCGACAAGAAACATTTCCCTGACGGCCACTCCTGACGGTGACCGACAGAGAAATATTAATTTCGTCTGGTATAGGGTAGCCAGGGGTATACGGTATTCCTGTCAGTCAGGACCGACAGGAAAATTTGCAACATTTCGTTGTCAGTTCATCACCAACAGGGTGGCCAAAAATTGCAAAATTGCAATTCCACACTTTTTGGACTTCATTTACATTTCCGAGCTCGTATCTTGACGTACGTATTTGAAAATCCTTACTTTTCTTGAACAAGGCCGAAACATGAACTCAAAACACAACTATGATTTTTGAACATAATTTTGCCAACTTCTTCAAATTTCTCACACTTGCACTTATGAGAAATCGACATAAAGTCATTTAAATCTATGAATGTAGCTGAAAAACTAAAAAAATCCATGGAACTTGGGTATTGTGCATAAAATAAGGTCTATTTATGTGAAAATTAGAGTGGTGACATTTTGCACCCTATTTTTTGTACTTGCTTCACAAAAAATAACCTTTTTGACAGTTAAAAAATAAATATTGATATTTTTTGTACAAAAAAGTTGGAAACTGTACTCTTGCACCATTGTTTGTGACGGAAAGATGCACCAATTGTGTGCAATTTCGGCACATTATAATGAACTATGCAATGAATATGGCCGTCACCTTTGTCATTTTACATGAAAGACATGAATGTTCATACACGATAGCCCGTTTTGTGAAGGATTTCTTTTCAAACTTGTCATATTGAAACTTTGGTATTTTTGGTCGCAACTAGTACACACAAAAGGATTCCATGTGGAAGGATTGTATTTTTTGAACTTGTATTCATTTTCTTTCATTTTCTCTGAAACAGGGTCAAAATGGCTGGCATGGCTATTCATGGCAAGGGGTTGAATCTCTCAAAAATTTAAGTGGTTCTTCCATATAATGACTAGTTGTGTACCTAAAAATATTTTTGCTAATTTTTAAGACAGGGCTATCACACACGTGCAGCTCAAATTTGAATTACTTTCGCGAAATCGACATAAAGCCATTTAAATATGCGAAAGTAGATAAAAATCTAGAAAATCCATGAAACATGGGAATTGTGCACAAATATAGTCTACTTACTGTGAAAACAAGAGTGGTGCCATTTTGCACCCTGTTCTACTTACTTCCTTCACAAAAATACCCTTTTTGACACTTATAAAATGAAAATTTTATTTGGCAACATTGTTCATAATGACAATGCGCACCTATATCTCTAATTTGGGCACATTACAATAAACTAGGCAATGAATATGGTCATCACCTTTGTCATTTGATATGAAAGGCATGAATATTCATACACGATAGCCCGTTTTGTGAATGATTTTTTTTCAAACTTGTCATATTGAAACTTTGGTATTTTTCATCGGAACTAGTACATATGTTCATCACCTTTTAATTTCTTTTCTTTGTAGTAGTAAAGGAAGTACTACGTACTTAGTAATTAAGGAATGGCCCCTTACCCCCATATGTTTGTGACTGTCCTACCGGGCATACCTCCCCTACCCATGTGCCGATGCCTCATGTTGTTAGTATACTCAATGATTTTGACATATTGGTTAACTGATTCTCTCGTGTCCGACGTAGACCACGTGTCTAGCTTATCTGTTCTAGTATGTAGAACATGTTGTTTGTTCTAATTCACCGTCTATTGTGTTATTTTTCATGCAAGGACTCTATCGTATTAGTTTTGTTGCAAACATGTGTGATGTGTCTTGCCTTCGACGAAAAGCTCGTGGTTGTGATAATTTGTCTAAGATAAATTCAAATTTTCAGTCCTACGCGATTTTAAATCAAATTAATGCTCACTGGTCATCCCATCTATTGCAGTGTGGCAGTTGATCAATTGGTAGGAGTAGAAATATGTATCTTGGGTAGTAATCTTCAAATTTAATGTTATTAAGTAGGCCTTTACATCACCTAATGAACTACTAATATACACATGATAACACTGGATGCACAAAGCTAAGTTGGTAGTAGTATGTCTAACTCACATATTTTTTTGGAAGAGAAGGATATACCCTCGAACCATGCACTGAAAATAAAATACATTCCATTAAGTGCTTCCGGACCAGATGTTGAACCATGGCTGTGGAAAACTGCATCACACTCCAATTTAGCTTTTCCTTCTTCATCCTTTAATATCATTTTTGCCAGATTGTTTAGTTTTTGCTCCTAATTCTAGCTGGTGTGGTGACTCTCTGATGAGATTGAAAAAATGGTGTACGGGATGCTTTGGTGAGCTTGTGATGGTACCATCCTTTGTCGAAAGCACTTGTACCACATGATATTCTTTATTTTGTTCTTCTCGTGCATATATTATCTGTATCCTTTGGGTGATGTATGAGTATTTGATGGTTATGCACTACTGAAAACTTTTTTGATTTGGTTTTTGATTACTGCGTGCAAAAATCGTTGATTAAATTGGAATAAAATGTATAATAGACCCACTGTTTCCACTGAAGATGTATATGCTAATAGTAGTAGTAGGTGTTGGAATGTTGTAAACTTGTAACTACATGATGCGGTGCGGATGACGAGACAAATGCACCCATCCTTATGGTGCAACCGGGGCACCAAAGTAAAAAATGTTAAAAAAATATATAACAAAATCAAAAAACAATTTACTATAATAACATATGGCATATGAGTTATTGGTGATCAAGTCTTAAAGGGATGAAGTAAAGTGAAAAGCCCATTTGGCTTTCAAGAAACCAAAAGAGAGCATGAAGTAAAGATAAATGTTGGCCAAGATGAAGTCTTAAGATTGGATTTGAAATGCTCAACACAGAAGCGTAAATGATGGCACATGGGATTGAGTGAGTGATATGGTACCTAATTGTGAATTTCCCTTTGTGAACTAACACATATATTTATGTGTTCGGTATGTCCATGTGTGTTAGCTAATATTCATGTACTTGCATTAAAAGAAAGATTTTATAGACCATATGAGGATGACATAAAAGAAAGATGGTCAACATGGTTGAGAAGATCAAGTTTAAGATAAAGCCGCCCAATGGTTTACGCCATGAGGGATTATATGCTTCAAGCTTATCCATTAGTGATAATGAACATGTGAAGATGTGTTTAATGCTTCCCATGTTAGACAATGAGGGAGAAAATTGAGAGCTTTCACCAACTGACAATTGTCAAGTGAAGGGTTCCAACTCGAGGCAAAGCATGAACAGGTCATCATCAAGCTCAAGTGAAATGTGCAAGGCAAAATTATCCCCGAGCAAGGATTTCCAGGTTTTACCAGTCTCAAGGTTGTATCTCTATGCTAAATTAGTACCTATCTTTTCTACAAAATTTAGCATGTAACTTTCACTTGGGGTGCATTGGTTGCATCTATTACTTTATTACTAGTAAGATACTAAGCTCCCTTGATTTGGAGCCTTCAAGTGGATCGAGGGCTATGGATCGCTGTGGGGCCCATCTTCAAGGGTGCGGATCATTGGTTGAGAGAAAGGCACATCTATTTCCCAGCTCTGAGAAGGTATTCCCTTGTTTTTTGTTTTCCTTCTTTCCCTGTGTTTTTATCGGTTCTAAAAGTTTTTTTTTGGGGGGGGGGGTGCCTGTTTTTTCTTTTGTTTGGTTATTTTATTTATTCTCTTTTTATTTTCTTATTTTCCACATTCTAATTTATGAATATTTATTTAAATTTGTAAGCATTTTAAAAATACATGAATATGTTTTAAAATTCATGAACATTTTTTAAAATCATGAATATTTTTAAAGTTCATGAATTTTTTTTTGAAGTTGATGAACAATCTTAAATTTGCAAACATTTTTCTGATCCATTAACATTGTTTGAAATCCCCATATATTTTAAAATTCATGGTTCTTTTTAATTTGAAATAAATTTTAAAATTGGTGAACTTTTTGAAATAAAAAAGTATGATAGTTGGATTTCCTAAGCTAGCAGCAAAGGAAGCAAAAAAAAAGATAAGTGAGTGAGCTGAGTAGGAAGTCAAGCTGAGTGGGCAAGAGCTTTATGGGCCAGCTCATGTAAGTGTTATATAAACAATTCTATGGTTTCAGCATCGAATAAAAGCTCCCAAGCGGTAATGCAAGGACATCACAACCACGCACCAAACAACTCCACTCCCATTCAGGAAAAAATATTGTCTCCAATGGAAGCAAAACACGATAAATGAGAGCATAGTTTAAACCTAAGCCAATATAGATAAAACCAAAACGAAACAACAACCGCTATAACCTTCTAGAGAGAAAAAAAGTTATTAATCTAAAGGAGAGCGCTAGTAGGATACATTCTTGATGGGTCCATGTAATTCTTGCACTCCCTAGAAAAGTCTAATTCGTGCTACTCAAAAGAAAAAAAGGAAAGTCTAATTCGTATAATGGAAATGCCATTCCTAGTTTCTCACAAAGAGAGAGGATTATGTGGAGCTAGTTTCTCGTGCAACTCATATTCTCTTTTATCCTTTTTTTTGCTGATTTTCCAAATAAGCGAAATGATTCATACATATAAATAATGATATATCATGTGTGTGTAGAAACACTCAGTAACAAAATATGACATGGTGTGACTTATGCAAAGAATAAATTTATATCATGTGTATGCTACGCTAATTGGAGCACTGTCCATTTTTAACCTTGTATTTTTTTACAAATGGTCATATATTTTAATAAATATTTGCAAGTGCACGCGGCTACTATATATGCAAGCAGGTCCGTCCACCAAGAACCACTACTGCTTTCCCCGCAAAAAAAAAAAAAAAAAAAAAACACTGCTGCTTTAATACCGTGCTAGTGCAAAAACAACAACGTGGACCTTGCGGACTCCATCCCTAAATCCATATTTTCTCTTATCCATGAATTACTTCACAATTTTTTGAGAAAAATATGGGTTGTCAACAACTGCTGCAGGCTGGTGGTATATATGACTTCTGCTGTTTAATACTAGTGTCAGTACAGTCCTGTCCAATACTACCGGCAGCATCGAGAATGTGATGAAATTAAAGATGACTGACGGTACCATGCCTCAGGCATGATAATGACAAAAGACTGAACATGTTGAGGATCAGAGTTAAGTGTACTCTTTGCTCATCAAGGATTCAGGGTAGGTCGGTCATTCACACAAGTCAGTCAGGACCATGTGTATGATCTGGTATTAGTGGGATTGCACTTCCATTGCCCACCATTTAATCTAATCTAATCAAGGCCTAACTAAGCCTGTTCAACATGTGCATCCCTTCTTCACTGAACTCTCAGGTGTTGCGGCTCTAGGATTGCTGTGAGATTAGAGCATCTCCAACAGCTGCGCTAAACAACCGCCGCGCCGCAAATTAGGCCATTTTAGCGCGCGCGCAACCCGGCGGGTGGCTCCAGCGGGCGCGCAATAACCGCGCGCGCGCTATAAGGAGTTGGGCGCACCGTCGGATTCGCTATCTCGCGCGGTGTATTTGAGGCACCCGCTTCCGCGCGCGGCACACTCGAGCGCTCGCGCCGCACTCTTTCCTCTCCGCCTCCTAAGCCCCGCCCGCGCCGGCGCCGGCGAACTGCACCCATGGACGCACACGCCGGCACCCCGCTCACCCCATTGTACAGCCGCGACCCCTCCCCCGCCGCCGCCGCCGCTGGAAAACCTAGCGCGGGGAGCGTTGGCCTCGCCACCGCCGGAGCTCCGCCGAGCATCGGCCTCGCGCGCAGCCTCTTCTTGTCGCCGCGGATGACCACAGCGACGGGTGGCGTCGCACCGGCGCCATCCCGTGCCGCCGCCGCCCCCTCGAAGCTCCCCAATGCGGCGCGGCCGAAGAAGGGCAAGACATTCGCGAAGAAGAACAAGGTGGCGGACGGCTCCGGCAGCTCGAAGGCGACGGGAAAGAAGCTTGCAGGGCGTTTGACGGGCGCGGCGGCTACCGAAGTGCCGGCGAGCTCACTCATTGAGCCGGCCGCCGACGCGCACCACGTGTTTGACGAAATGCCCCCAAGGTAACAAAAAATTCCAACTTTTCTTTTCTTGTTATTTTTTCAATGCATCATATAGATAGCTTATTTGCATTGTTCAAAAAACTTTGTAGTCTCAACGATGATGCATACATGTCAACTATGGGTGTTGGCTCCAACAATTCGCATTGGTCTCAAACCAATGACATCCATTTCGAAGACCATGAGTTCGAGGTGGACAAGGAGGGTGAGGGCATTGTCGACGCGCCGAAAGAAAGAGCGGCAATTACACCAACAAAGATGACATCTTACTATGCAATACTAGGTTGCGAGTGTCGAGGGATCCATCCGTTGGAGGTGATCAAAGTACAGATGCTTATTGGGGGCGGATGAAAGAACACTTTGATGCTCACAACGTGAGTGCAATTGACGCTCCGAGAGATAACTTCGGTCCCGATGGTCGACAATCAATTCGGATTGTCAAAAGTGGGCGGCCGCACAAAAGACGGTTGACAAGTTGAACCCAAGTGGCACAAATGAGGACGATAGAGTAAGTGGCATTTCATACATGTTCATCATACTTGTTTTTGGTCTCCGAAGTGCTAACTTGTTTTGTTTTCATGTAGTACAACATTGCACAAAACTTGTTTAAAGAAGAGGAGAGGAAAACCAAGAAGGGGAAGATCAAGAAAGGAAGGGTCTTTACCCATCCTCATTGCTACAAATTGTTGAAGGATGATGAGAAATGGAAGAAGCGTGAAGATTTGGATGATTTGCATTTGAGCAACAAACGCAAGCGAACAATTGAGTTGAATGATGATGATGAGGAGGAGGAGGAGGATGCATCAAGTGATGACGGCAAGAGAAGCCCCACACCCAACTCGGTTTCATACTCAAAGCCAAAATGACCGGATGCGTGCAAGAAAGACAAAACCGAAAAGAAGAAGAGGAAAGGAGATGATGAGCTCAAAAATGCTATGGAAGCTATTGTGAAGGCAAGAAAAGAAGCCAACGAGGTGAGGAAAATGGCAAGCAACCAAGATGCCGCGGCCGAGGAGAGGAGGGTGGCGGCAGAGGAGAGGAAGGTGGCTTTGGAGGAGAGGAAGATGAACATGGAGGAGCGAACTAGATTGTTGGAATGGGAGAAGCACTTGTTCTTCTTGGACAGATCTAACCTAAATGAGGGGCAAAAAGAGTATGTCAATCTTGCCTGTGAAGAAGTGTTGATCCAAAAAAGAGCCATGATTCGCGCAATGGGTGGCGGTGGCCTTGGCGGAATGGGTGGCGGTGGCCTTGGCGGCATGGTGTTGGGGAACGTTGCAGAAAACAAAAAAAATTCCTACTCGTTTCACCAAGATCATCTAGGAGTTCATCTAGCAACGAGTCATTGGATGCATCTACATACCTTTGTAGATCGTGCACGGAAGCGTTCAAAAGAACGGTGATGATGTAGTCGTACTCGACGTGATCCAAATCACCGATGACCAAGCGCCGAACGGACGGCACCTCCACGTTCAACACACGTACGGGACGGGAGACGTCTCCTCCTTCTTGATCCAGCAAAGGGGAAGGAGAGGTTGATGAAGATCCAGCAGCACGACGGCGTGGTGGTGGATGCAGGGTGTCACAGCAGCAGGGCTTCGCCAATACTACGAGGGAGAGACGTAACGGGGAGAGAGGGAGGCGCCAGGGGCTGGTGTGTCAAGTACCTCCTCTCCCCCACTATATATAGGGGTGCCAGGGGGGGCGCCGGCCCTAGTAGATGGCATCTACTGGGGGGGCGGTGGCCAAGGGGAGGTTTCCCTCCCCCCCAAGGCACCTAGGGGTGCCTTCCACCACTTGGACTCCTCCTTTGTGGAAACCCTAGGCGCATGGGCCTATAGGGGCTGGTGCCCTTGGCCCATCTAGGCCAAGGCGCACCCCCTACAGCCCATGTGGCCCCCCGGGACAGGTGGCCCCACCCGATGGGCCCATGGGACCCCTCCGGTGGTCCCCGTACAATACCGATAACCCCGAAACTTGTCCCGATGCCCGAAACTGCACTTCCTATATATAATTCTTTACCTCCGGACCATTCCGGAACTCCTCGTGATGTCCGGGATCTCATCCGGGACTCCGAACAACATTCGGGTTTCTGCATATACATATCTTCACAACCCTAGCGTCACCGAACCTTAAGTGTGTAGACCCTACGGGTTCGGGAGACAAGCAGACATGACCGAGACGATTCTCAGGTCAATAACCAACAGCGGGATCTGGATACCCATGTTGGCTCCCACATGCTCCACGATGATCTCATCGGATGAACCACGATGTCGAGGATTCAATCAACCCCGTACGCAATTCCCTTTGTCAATCGATATGTTACTTGCCCGAGATTCGATCGTCGGTATCCCAATACCTCGTTCAATCTCGTTACCGGCAAGTCACTTTACTCGTACCGTAATGCATGATCCCGTGACCAGAAACTTGGTCACTTTGAGCTCATTATGATGATGCACTACCGAGTGGGCCCAGTGATACCTCTCCGTCATGCGGAGTGACAAATCCCAGTCTTGATCCATGTCAACCCAACAGACACTTTCGGAGATACCCGTAGTCTACCTTTATAGTCACCCAGTTACGTTGTGACATTTGGTATACCCAAAGCACTCCTACGGTATCCGGGAGTTACACGATCTCATGGTCTAAGGAAAAGATACTTTGACATTGGAAAACTCTAGCAAACGAACTATACGATCTTGTGCTATGTTTAGGATTGGGTCTTGTCCATCACATCATTATCCTAATGATGCGATCCCGTTATCAATGACATCCAATGTCCATAGCCAGGAAACCATGACTATCTATTGATCAACGAGCTAGTCAACTAGAGGCTCACTAGGGACATGTTGGTGTCTGTTATTCACACATGTATTACGATTTTCGGATAATACAATTATAGCATGAATAAAGACAATTATCATGAACAAAGAAATATAATAATAATGCTTTTATTATTGCCTCTAGGGCATATTTCCAACAGTCTCCCACTTGCACTAGAGTCAATAATCTAGTTACATTGTGATGAATCAAACACTCATGGAATTCTGGTGTTGATCATGTTTTGCTCTAGGGAGAGGTTTAGTCAACGGATCTGCTACATTCAGGTCCGTATGTATTTTACAAATCTCTATGTCTCCATCTTGAACATTTTCACGAATGGAGTTGAAACGACGCTTGATGTGCCTTGTCTTCTTGTGAAACCTGGGCTCCTTGGCAAGTGCAATAGCTCCAGTGTTGTCACAGAAGAGCTTGATCGGCCCCGACGCATTGGGTATGACTCCTAGGTCGGTGATGAACTCCTTCACCCATATTGCTTCATGTGCTGCCTCCGAGGCTGCCATGTACTCCGCTTCACATGTAGATCCCGCCACGACGCTTTGCTTGCAACTGCACCAGCTTACTGCCCCACCATTCAAAATATACACGTATCCGGTTTGTGACTTAGAGTCATCCAGATCTGTGTCGAAGCTAGCGTCGACGTAACCCTTTACGACGAGCTCTTCGTCACCTCCATAAACGAGAAACATTTCCTTAGTCCTTTTCAGGTACTTCAGGATATTCTTGACCGCTGTCCAGTGCTCCTTGCCGGGATTACTTTGGTACCTTCCTACCAAACTGACGGCAAGGTTAACATCAGGTCTGGTACACAGCATGGCATACATAATAGAACCTATGGCTGATGCATAGGGGATGACGCTCATCTCTTCTATATCTTCTGCCGTGGTCGGACACTGAGCTGAGCTCAATTTCATACCTTGTAACACAGGCAAGAACCCCTTCTTGGATTGATCCATATTGAACTTCTTCAATATCTTATCAAGGTATGTGCTTTGTGAAAGATCTATGAGGTGTCTCGATCTATCTCTATAGATTTTGATGCCTAATATATAAGCAACTTCTCCAAGATCCTTCATTGAAAAACTCTTATTCAAATAGGCCTTGATGCTGTCCAAGAGTTCTATATCATTTCCCATCAAAAGTATGTCATCTACATATAGTATGAGAAATGCTACAGAGCTCCCACTCACTTTCTTGTAAACGCAGGCTTCTCCATAAGTCTGTGTAAACCCAAACGCTCTGATCATCTCATCAAAGCGAATGTTCCAACTCCGAGATGCTTGCACCAGCCCATAAATCGAGCGTTGGAGCTTGCACACCTTGTCAGCATTCTTAGGATCGACAAAACCTTCCGGCTGCATCATATACAATTCTTCCTTAAGGAAACCATTAAGGAATGCCGTTTTGACGTCCATTTGCCATATTTCATAATCGTAGAATGCGGCAATTGCTAACATGATTCAGACGGACTTTAGCTTCGCTATCGGTGAGAAATTCTCATCGTAGTCAACCCCTTGAACTTGTCGATAACCCTTAGCGACAAGCCGAGCTTTATAGATGGTCACATTACCATCCGCGTCTGTCTTCTTCTTAAAGATCCATTTATTTTCTATGGCTCGCCGTTCTACGGGCAAGTCAGTCAAAGTCCATACTTCATTTTCATACATGGATCCTATCTCGGATTTCATGGCTTCTAGCCATTGGTCGGAATCCGGGCCCGCCATCGCTTCTTCACAGTTCGAAGGTTCACTGTTGTTTAACAACATGATTTCCAAGACAGGGTTACCGTACCACTCTGGTGCGGAACGTGTCCTTGTGGACCTTCGAATTTCAGTAGGAGCTTGATCAGAAGTATCTTGATCATCATCATTAACTTCCTCTCTAGTCGGTGCTGGCACCTCAGGAACATTTTCATGAGTTGCGCCATTTGTTGGTTCAAGAGGTAATACTTCATCAAGCTCTACTTTCCTCCCACTTACTTCTTTCGAGAGAAATTCTTTCTCTAGAAAGGACCCATTCTTGGCAACAAAGATCTTGCCTTCGGATCTGAGGTAGAAGGTGTACCCAATAGTTTCCTTTGGGTACCCTATGAAGACGCATTTTTCTGACTTGGGTTCGAGCTTTTCAGGTTGAAGTTTCTTGACATAAGCATCGCATCCCCAAACTTTTAGAAACGACAGCTTAGGTTTCTTCCCAAACCATAATTCATACGGTGTCGTCTCAACGGATTTCGACGGAGCCCTATTTAAAGTGAATGCGGCAGTCTCTAAAGCATAGCCCCAAAAAGATAGCGGTAAATCGGTAAGAGACATCATAGATCGCACCATATCTAATAGAGTGCGATTACGACGTTCGGACACACCATTACGCTGAGGTGTTCCAGGCGGCGTGAGTTGTGAAACTATTCCACATTTTCTTAAGTGTGTGCCAAACTCGTGACTCAAGTATTCTCCTCCACGATCTGATCATAGAAACTTGATTTTCCTGTCACGCTGATTTTCAACCTCACTCTGAAATTCCTTGAACTTTTCAAAGGTTTCAGACTTGTGTTTCATTAAGTAGATATACCCATACCTACTTAAATCATCAGTGAGGGTGAGAACATAACGATAGCCACCGCGAGCCTCAACGCTCATTGGACCGCACACATCAGTATGTATGATTTCCAATAAGTTGGTTGCTCGCTCCATTGTTCCTGAGAACGGAGTCTTGGTCATTTTTCCCATAAGGCATGGTTCGCACGTGTCAAATGATTCATAATCAAGAGACTCTAAAAGTCCATCTGCATGGAGCTTCTTCATGCGTTTGACACCTATGTGACCAAGGCGGCAGTGCCACAAGTATGTGGGACTATCATTATCAACCTTACTTCTTTTGGTACTCACATTATGAATATGTGTAGCATTACGCTCGAGATTCATTAAGAATAAACCATTCACCATAGGAGCATGACCATAAAACATATCTCTCATATAAATAGAACAACCATTATTCTCGAATTTAAATGAGTAGCCATCTCGAATTAAACGAGATCCCGATACAATGTTCATGCTCAAAGCTGGCACTAAATAACAATTATTAAGGTTTAAAACTAATCCCGAAGGTAGATATAGAGGTAGCGTGCCGACGGCGATCACATTGACCTTGGAACCATTCCCGACGCGCATCGTCACCTCGTCCTTTGCCAGTTTCCGCTTATTCCGCAGCCCCTACTTTGAGTTACAAATGTGAGCAACTGCACCGGTATCAAATACCCAGGAGCTACTACGGACACTAGTAAGGTACACATCAATTACATGTATATCACATATACCTTTTGTTTTGCCGGCCTTCTTGTCTGCTAAGTATTTAGGGCAGTTCCGCTTCCAGTGACCGCTTTCCTTGCAATAAAAGCACTCAGTCTCGGGCTTGGGTCCATTCTTTGGCTTCTTCCCGGCAGCTTGCTTGCCGGGCGCGGCAACCTCCTTGCCGTCCTTCTTGAAGTTTTTTTTACCCTTGCCTTTCTTGAACTTAGTGGTTTTATTGACCATCAACACTTGATGTTCCTTCTTGACTTCTACCTCTGCTGATTTCAGCATAGCAAATACTTCAGGAATGGTCTTTTCCATCCCCTGCATATTGAAGTTCATCACAAAGCTCTTGTAGCTTGGTGGAAGCGACTGGAGGATTCTGTCAATGACCGCATCATCCGGGAGATTAACTCCCAGCTGAGTCAAGCGGTTATGCAACCCAGACATAGTGAGTATGTGCTCACTGACAGAACTGTTTTCCTCCATCTTACAGCTGAAGAACTTGTCGGAGACTTGATATCTCTCGACCCGGGCATGAGCTTGGAAAACCATTTTCAGCTCTTCGAACATCTCATATGCTCCGTGTCTCTTAGAACGCTTTTGGAGCCCCGGCTCTAAACTGTAAAGCATGCCGCACTGAACGAGGGAGTAGTCATCGGTACGTGCCTGCCAAGCGTTCATAACATCTTGTTCTGCAGGGAGAACGGGTGCGTCACCAAGCGGTGCTTGTGGGACATAATCTTTCTTGGCAGCTATGAGGATGATCCTCAGGTTTCGGACCCAGTCCGTATAGTTGCTGCCATCGTCTTTCAGCTTAGTTTTCTCTAGGAACGCGTTGAAGTTGAGGACTACGTTGGCCATTTGATCTACAAGACATATTGTAAAATTTAGACTAAGTTCATGATAATTAAGTTCATCTAATCAAATAATTAATGAACTCCCACTTAGATTAGACATCCCTCTTAGTCATCTAAGTATTACATGATCCGAGTTAACTAGACCGTGTCCGATCATCACGTGAGACGGACTAGTCAACATCGGTGAACATCTTCTTGTTGATCGTATCTTCTATACGACTCATGCTCGACCTTTCGGTCTACTGTGTTCCGAGGCCATGTCTGTTCATGCTAGGCTCGTCAAGTCAACCTAAGTGTTTGCATGTGTAAATCTGTCTTACACCCGTTGTATGTGAACGTCTGAATAAAACACCCGATCATCACGTGGTGTTTTGAAACAGCAAACTGTCGCAACGGTGCACAGTTAGGGGGAACACTTCTTGAAATTAGTATGAGGGATCATCTTATTTACTACCGTCGTTCTAAGTAAACAAGATGCAAAACATGATAAACATCACATGCAATCAAATAATAAACGTGACATGATATGGTCATTATCACATAGCTCCTTTGATCTCCATCTTGGGGCTCCATGATCATCTTGTCACCGGCTTGACACCATGATCTCCATCATCATGATCTCCATCATCGTGTCTCCATGAAGTTGCTCGCCAACTATTACTTCTACTACTATGGCTAACGCGTTTAGCAATAAAGTAAAGTAATTTACATGGCGTTTCTCAATGACGGGCAGGTCATATAAAAGAATAAAGACAACTCCTATGGCTCCTGCCGGTTGTCATACTCATCGACATGCAAGTCGTGATTCCTATTACAATAGCATGAACATCTCATACATCACATATAGATCATTCATGATTCATCACAACTTTGGCCATATCATATCACAAACCACTTGCTGCAAAAACAAGTTAGACGTCCTCTAATTGTTGTTGCATGTTTTACGTGGCTGAATTAGGGTTCTAGCAAGAACGTCTTCTTACCTATGTTAAAGCCACAACGTGATTTTTCAACTTCTATTTACCCTTCATAAGGACCCTGTTCATCGAATCCGCTCCAACTAAAGTGGGAGAGACAGACACCCGCCAGCCACCTTATGCAACTAGTGCATGTTCGTCGGTGGAACCGGTCTCACGTAAGCGTACGTGTAAGGTTGGTCCGGGCCGCTTCACCCCACAATTCCGCTGAAGCAAGAAAGGACTAGTAACGGCAAGAAAGTTGACAAATCTACGCCCACAACAAATTGTGTTGTACTCGCGCAAGAAGAACTACGCATAGACCTAGCTCATGATGCCACTGTTGGGGAACGTTGCAGAAAACAAAAAATTTCCTACTCGTTTCACCAAGATCATCTAGGAGTTCATCTAGCAACGAGTCATTGGATGCATCTACATACCTTTGTAGATCGCGCACGTAAGCGTTCAAAAGAACGGTGATGATGTAGTTGTACTCGACGTGATCCAAATCACCGATGACCAAGCGCCGAACGGACGGCACCTCCGCGTTCAACACACGTACGGGACGGGAGACGTCTCCTCCTTCTTGATCCAGCAAGGGGGAAGGAGAGGTTGATGAAGATCCAGCAGCACGACGGCGTGGTGGTGGATGCAGGGTGTCACAGCAGCAGGGCTTCGCCAATACTACGAGGGAGAGACGTAATGGGGAGAGAGGGAGGCGCCAGGGGCTGGTGTGTCAAGTCCCTCCTCTCCCCCACTATATATAGGGGTGCCAGGGGGGGCGCCGGCCCTAGTAGATGGCATCTACTAGAGGGGGCGGCGGCCAAGGGGAGGTTTCCCTCCCTCCCAAGGCACCTAGGGGTGCCTTCCACCACTTGGACTCCTTTGTGGAAACCCTAGGCGCATGGGCCTATAGGGGCTGGTGCCCTTGGCCCATCTAGGCCAAGGCGCACCCCCTACAGCCCATGTGGCCCCCCCGGGACAGGTGGCCCCACCCGGTGGGCCCACGGGACCCCTCCGGTGGTTCCGGTACAATACCGATAACCCCGAAACTTGTCCCGATGCCCGAAACTGCACTTCCTATATATAATTCTTTACCTTCGGACCATTCCGGAACTCCTCGTGACGTCCGGGATCTCATTCGGGACTCCGAACAACATTCGGGTTTCTGCATATACATATCTTCACAACCCTAGCGTCACCGAACCTTAAGTGTGTAGACCCTACGGGTTCGGGAGGCAAGCAGACATGACCGAGACGATTCTCAGGTCAATAACCAACAGTGGGATCTGGATACCCATGTTGGCTCCCACATGCTCCACGATGATCTCATCGGATGAACCACGATGTCGAGGATTCAATCAACCCCGTACGCAATTCCCTTTGTCAATCGATATGTTACTTGCCCGAGATTCGATCGTCGGTATCCCAATACCTCGTTCAATCTCGTTACCGGCAAGTCACTTTACTCGTACCGTAATGCATGATCCCGTGACCAGACACTTGGTCACTTTGAGCTCATTATGATGATGCACTACCGAGTGGGCCCAGTGATACCTCTCCGTCATGTGGAGTGACAAATCCCAGTCTTGATCCATGTCAACCCAATAGACACTTTCAGAGATACCCGTAGTCTACCTTTATAGTCACCCAGTTACGTTGTGACGTTTGGTATACCCAAAGCACTCCTACGGTATCCGGGAGTTACACGATCTCATGGTCTAAGGAAAAGATACTTTGACATTGGAAAACTCTAGCAAACGAACTATACGATCTTGTGCTATGTTTAGGATTGGGTCTTGTCCATCACAACATTATCCTAATGATGCGATCCCGTTATCAATGACATCCAATGTCCATAGCCAGGAAACCATGACTATCTATTGATCAACGAGCTAGTCAACTAGAGGCTCACTAGGGACATGTTAGTGTCTGTTATTCACACATGTATTACGATTTCCGGATAATACAATTATAGCATGAATAAAGACAATTATCATGAACAAAGAAATATAATAATAATGCTTTTATTATTACCTCTAGGACATATTTCCAACACATGGGTGGCGGTGGCCTTGGCGGTGGCATTGGCGGTGGCCTTGGCGGCATGGGTGGCGGTGGCCTTGGCGCCATGGGTGGCTTGGGTGGCTTTGGAGGTACCATGAGCGGTTTAGGTGCCATGGGAGGCATGGGTGCACCTCCGGCCGCCATGGGAGGCATGGGTGGCTTTGGAGCACCCCCCGACGCTATGGCCGCCATGGGAGGCATGAGTTTTGCTTCTCTCATGGGAGGCATGGGTGCACCTCCGGCCTCCATGGGCGGAATGTCTTTCGATGTGCCTCCTCACACACATTCCCATGAAGATGCCGCTGAAGATCTTGCCAACACCATCGGAGCTTCACGTGATGCGGTGCGTGATGAGGAGAGGGAGGAAGATTCATCTTCGGAGGTGGAAGAATCGTCTTCGGAAGATGAGGACGAAGACGAGGAAGAGGATTGATGTGTCTTTCATTTGTGTCTTGAACTTGGTTTGCATTTTGAACTTGGTTGGTTGAACTTGTGGGCATGATTTTAAACTTGTGGGCATGAACTTTTATTCATCAACTTGTTTGTGTGAAATTTTATATGTCATGTTCATTGCATTTTGAATGTTTCAAACTCATTTTTTGTCAAAAATGTCATATATGCAATGCCCGGCGAGTCGCGCGCGCTGCATTTTTTGCGCGCTGCATTTTAGCGCGACTGTTGGATCCAACGCTGGCGGCCGCGCTAAACCAGCCAAAGCGCGCGCGGCAAACTAGTTTTTTGCGCGCGGCGCGAAGCACGGCTGTTGGAGATGCTCTTAGTCATAAAATAACTTGATATTAACTCAGCCTGCACATCCCTGGCCATTGAAATCTCTGTCTGCCACTGTTAGGTGCTGCAGGCCGGCCCGCTGGATTTGATTGCATCTCTTCTCGAGACTTCATCCACCAACTTGATCTTGTCTCGATTCACTCATCATCTCAGTCCCGAGTCAAACTTGCTTATCAACCATCTCAAGGTTTCAGCTCAAACCTTTGGTCCTCTGAATCCTGAAACAGCTGCGTGATCTGCAGCTGCAGAGTTCAACAGCCAGATGATCAGAAACAAAGTGCAACACAAAAGGGAAAGAAAACAAATCTCGCATGACGCCGCTCATGATAAGATGTGACAAATTCTACAATCCCTGAACCATTCTTCATTTTTTGTGTTGTTTTTTACGGAAACAATCCTTGACTATATCTTTTTTCCTTCCAAGAGACCACATTCTCCCCTCTCTGCTCGGGAGCATTAAATACAGCACTAATCCAAAAAAGAACAGCACTGATCCTAAACACGTATAGACCAAATTCCCAGGTAGTAGTAATGTCGGCCTTGCGTTGTTCTAATGGACTATGTTCACTGCTGATTAAGAGTCGAATGTTTATGAACCTTACCTGCACTAATTCATCTCGTCAGTTATATTCTCCCTTTAACCAATTGCATGCTCATGCTGTTACAAAGTTACTGCAGAACTCGCAAAAAAAAAAGTTACTGCAGAGGCCCGATCAAAACAAGAGACCAACTCCTTCCATTTAATCCCACCATAAATCCCCTTGTTACAACTCCCCTTAACGCAATAAAACACCGTAAATCGCTTTGTTACAACTCAAGTTAGCACAATAAAGCAAAGGGAAACCACCATAATTTACTCCTCTAGTCCCCAAGCTCATTTTCTAGAACTCCAGATCTTTTCGTATCGGGAAAGGAGATGGAAGCTGAGAGGAAAAGAGCGAAGCTGCGCAAATCCCTGCAGCTCTGCATCTCCAAGAAACTCAAGAAGATCCCTCCGATTCACATCCCCAGCTCGACCATTCCCACAACCATCGCCAGCAGCAGGTGGCTCCTCTCCACCTGCAGGTTCCCGCGTACCGACCAGGCCGCCACCGCTACCAACAACAGCGGAGGCCACGCGGCGACACTTTCCAACGTCGACCGCTTCCTCTTCGACAACTTTGGGTCTCTCTATATCCATGACCGTGACGACGACAACGCGCGTTTTTCGTCATCCACGTCCATCGTCGACGAGACGCAGCTCACCTCAGGAACACCATCCTTGTCGAACTCAGTCAAGGAAGACACCAGAGAAGCCCAGCCAGGTGATGACACCACCCATGATGCGGCCATTGTCCTATTCTCCATGGACCCTTACACCGACTTCAGGAGGTCCATGCAGAACATGATAAAGATGCACCACGGTCAGGAATCTCAGTCACTGGACTGGGACTTCTTGGAGGAGCTACTCTTTTACTACCGCAGCTCAACGATCAAAGTGTGCACAGGCACATTCTCAAGGCCTTTGCTGACCTCACTGCTGGAACCCAAAGGGCTATCCCAGCCCGTGGAAAACCGCACTGGACTGACAAGAGCGTTAGGAGTAGGAAATACTAGGACACAGATTGTGTTATGGCGCTGCTAGAAGGAGGGCGCGAGAGGGCTGGCCGGGGGCCTTTTTGCCCATGGCCGGTCAAGAGGGAAGGGATTTTCTTCTTAATTCTTGATTTATTGATACATCTTCTCTCATTATATAGAGAGGTTTACTTGACTCTCAAGCAAGGCTTACTTGACCCCTAAGTAAGCGACACTTATCTCTAATTAACACTAAGACTACCGCCAGCCCAGGCCATTAGGCCCATTACGTACTCTAACACTACACCCCACCTGGACATGCAGCTTGTCCTCGAGCTGCAGCCTAACCAACTTATAACCATAACTCGACGCAACACAAACCTAACACCTAAAAACAAGCCTTTTACATCTCGGCTTGTTTTATTACTCTCAATCTGAAATGGACTGGGACGATTTATTTTGGACCCCTTAACAAAAGTGGACATCATCTGCACGTCGGACGTGCACGTGTACAGCCACCTGGATCCCATGGACACCATCTCGACAAAAGGAGTGCATGTGTATGGCCACCTGGAAGTGGTCGCAAGAGCGACCAACAGAGACGCCCTCGCGGCGGCCGGCGGAATGCAGTGGTGCTATGTGGTGCGCTCATGTTGGTGACACCCTGCCTTCTCCCCGCCGGACGGCTGTTGGTCTGCACCGCAAAGAGAAGAGTGGATGGCTTGCGATGGAGAATGACGAGGAGGGGTGCGCCCCCCAACCGCCGATGTCACAAACTTTGAGGTCGCTACCCACGCGGAAAACAGCATGTCCAAGATCCCGGACGTAGTGGACAAGATCGAGGTCCTTTGCGCAGTGAAGCGCAGCTGGGAGGAGCGGCAGCTGCAGACCACACATCTCCCGCACACACCGACGCGCTAGGAGGCCACGCGCAGCAGCCTGCAGCATCACCGCCGCTGACACGTGGCGGGTAGAGATCCAAGCCGGAAGTAGTGACGGCGATGGCGGGAACTTGATCCGCTGGATGGGGACGCCCTGGGGAAGCAGTAATGGCGACGGCGGGAACTTGATCTGGTGGGCCAGAGCTGACCGGCGGTGGCTGCTGCAGCGGATCGCCGGGCATGGCGGAGGCCGCCAGGAGCGGCGGCCGCCACTGTAGCCAGGGCGAGGCGGTGGTGGCCGTGGATGGCAGCTGCAGCGGCCCGGCGAGCGTGGCGGGGACGCCCTGCGGCAGCGGCAGCGGCTGCTGCGGCGGAGGCCGCCAGGAGCGGCGGCTGCTACTGCAGCCAGGACGGGGCGGTGGATGGCAGCTGCAGCGGCCCGGCGAGCGCGGCGAAGGCCGCTTGGTGCAGCGGCTGGCACGGCAGCCACGGCGGCGCGGTGGCGGCTATGGGCGGTGCAGCCAGGTGCGGCCCGTAGGACCCGGCCAAGAACAGGCGGATCTCCTGGACCGCCTGGGTTAGGTCCCGCAGCGCCCTGGACACCTCCTCCGGGGTGAAGACGGCAGGGGCGGGCACGACGGAGGATCCCGACAGCGGAAGAGACGGGTTGGGCGGCGATGAAGACATGATCGAAGCGAAGCTAGCTGATACAAAATTGTTATGGCGCTGCTAGAAGGAAGGCGCGAGAGGGCCGACCGGGGGTCTTTTTGCCCATGGCCGTGCAAGAGGGAAGGAATTTCCTTCTTAATTCTTGGTTGATTAGATTGATACATCTCCTCTCATTATATAGGGAGGTTTACTTGACTCCCAAGCAAGGCTTACTTGACCCCTAAGCAAGCGACCCTTATCTCTAACTAGAGGCTGGGGCGCCACCTGGTGGCGCCACCTGAGGCAGGCTTGTGTGCTCCTAACCTGGTTATGCACATGGTTTAGCAGTTGTGTTATGTAAGTGAACATTGGCTCATGAGAAGATTAAATGTCTCACCGTTTCTTTATGTAATCACCAGCAAGTAAATTAGGCAAAGAAATGCCGCATACGAAGGTCATGTAGGAACTTATACAGATAGTATATCGTAGAATCAAATGCATTATATGAAGTGTAACCCATACATAGGAACTTATCTCTCAAATAGTATCTCATAGAATCAAATGCATTGTATGAAGTACTCCCTCCGTTCCTAAATATTTGTCTTTCTAGAGATTTCAACTGTTGAAATCTCTAAAAAGACAAATATTTAGGAATGGAGAGAGTAGTACACATTACGGGTTCATGGTCTTTTACATCCAGAACAACGATTACAGTGGTATACGTTGCTGATGCTCAGTGTTGGTGGTTCAGTTCTGGCATCACAGAAAAATGAAACCATCTTATAGCACCTAGGAGGCTGGCATGTAGTCGTTGTGGTAATGCACCAACTTATCAACTGAGAATTTATTTAAGGGCAAAAATCTTATCAGCTGGCAAAAATACAAACTTCAGCGACCTACCATTCTTAGTAATGAAGACAGGTGGATTTCCATACTTCTCTTCAACATAACATGTTTCACCAGAGTGAACATTACCCAGGAAACTATGTGTAGCCAACTCGATGCTGCGTGAAAGTAGACACATATATGTGTATTATCAATTAAACATGTAATTAAATAAGAAGGCAAACAAAAGTTTAGAGAAAATTTGAAGCTTCTTGTAAGCTGCATAACACATGTAGGAAATAAGCCATACTGACACTGGATTATGAGGTTTTTCATATGTTTGTTTATCATGACTGACCAGTCGAGATGACTTCAGCGGCATCCGTTGAAGCATTGAGCATGACAAGTTTCCTGACCTACATCCCGTCGTTCCTACCATATAATGTTGTGTAGTGGTTTATGCCGGCCAGCAAAAGTTAGATCAAATCGATTTCATCAAGTGATGGTAGTCTAGATAGCCGGCAGTGGGATATCTTAGTAGTGAAAGTTAGATCAAAAGTATAGATACTCAAGAATAGGATACCTTGTGCACACAAACTCAAAATAAACTGTTCTTGGTTTTGATTCTTAACAACATGATAATTCTGCGTCCATAGCAAAACCTCGAGAAGATTTGAATGCAAGAATGCTAGCCACTTGGATTTACTCATGTAGAAACAGAAGGGGAGAAGGAGACAGTTCGAAAAACTGAAGACCAGAGCACATGGAAATAAGAATTTAGTAGTTAATTTACAATCAACGTCAATGGATCATTCAACTTATGAGACAGAACAACTCAAGTGTCTCAGCACTCGACTACTTAACTTGTTATCATTGACTTGAACTAAATTTTAGAAAATTGAAATCTTATGGCTTACATCGAACCCTGTCAGCCTTCTTGGATTTTCTTCAAAGACCTTATAAACATAGAGGAACAGAATCTACACAAACAAAGAAGAAATGCTTTAGGAGTAGGGCATTGGAAGAAAGAGGTAAGGAAAAATCAGGAGAAAGAAGCGCGTGTGTACCTGCGTTGTGATTCTCCTGTTAATGCATCTTGTGTTCGTTGGGTTGACGGGCGGCAACGCTGGAGCAGGACGGAGCCGGCCATCTCAACAAAACAGGGTCATCTTCGATCACATCACCATCACTCGCTGAATTTCCATCAAACAAGGACCATGCCAATTATCGGCTGCAAGCTTTCATCACATTCAGCCTCGAATGTTGCCCCTGGCACAAGCTAAATTTGGCACTTTTATATTGAAAATAAAACAATACTTGCATGTATCAACATCGTATTTGTTTTCCTTGGTGTACTGTAACTATCTCCACCACATCAAGCAGTCTTTGCAAGTTAATAATTCACAGACACTTAAGAGTGCATTGCCAAACATCAAGAAAATATGTTGGATCCAGTTTGGCAGAGGAAAGTATTGGACATGAGAGAAACTGTGTTGTTGGATGGTTGATCTTGCCGCCGTCGTAGTTTGCAAGGTGAGGTGAACTGACCTTGTTAAAGACCAGAGGCTATATTGTTGCTGCTTGATGTCATCTTGGTTGGTAATTCCATCAGAACATGTCAAAGCTGCACCTGCGGTACATAGTTTTAGCTAAAATAGTGTGCTCAGAGTCAACACGCGGCTATTAGAAAGTTCAGACAAATTAAAGGAGCAGAACGCTGGTGCTTGTATCTTGTCTCAGGATGGTGGCAAGAGGACACTACATCAAGGGAGCACACAAAGCATCTACCATAGGGCTATGCCTACTGTGGAGACGGTGGCTCAGATCTACAGCTTGGTGTTGCCAGAACCTATGACCGAAAGCCGTGCCAGTCCCTTGCCTCTCGTTCCCCAGAGACCTCACCAGCGCACCCAACACCACGGCCGCTGCCCGAACCCGGGCCGTCATGCCGGCAGTGTCGCGGCGTGGATGGGAAACCTAGCCCCGTGAGGCGGAGAGATCCGACGCTGCCACCGCTGGGGGGTTCAGGTCTGCACCAAGGGCCGAGCCTCCTCATCGCTGCCAATCTCTGAGTGACCAGCTAGGAGATGCAGGCTTACCACAAGAGGAAGGTTAATCTGAGCCAGAAGAACAGAGGTAGGATTTTAGAGTGGAGATGTCCTTAGACAGCCTAGAGATGCTAGGACTACGCCTTCATCGAAGCATATAAGTGCAGCATCTATTAAATCCCAGTGAGAGCTTCAGTGCAATGTCATTGGCTGGCAAAAGAAGTGAGAGGAGGAGAGAAAGAACGAGTGGGGAGAGCAAGTGTAGCATTTGTTCAAATCAGATTTAGGCAAGATAAGATACCGCCCATAACCTATAAGATAAGAAATAGGCCATGGTAGCACATCTATAACCATCTACACGTATGCAGAACACCAAGCACACACATGCACTTGGTATATTACTGTATATAGGACACCAAGCACCTCACAACATTTGGGTTAGTATAATTCTATAAGCGTACGTACATAAACAGCAAGGAAACATAAACTATAAAGAGCATATACACCTAAAGAATGAACTAATCTATGAAAAGCAATAAAAGAATTATATTTGCATACAAATTAGAGGCTATACTCTATACTTCAGTATTACTAAGACCAACTGAATCATCAGAAATGTACGTATAGGACAGCTAGTATCTAAATAACCAAGAATTACACCTGCAAATTATATTTACATAAAAAAGGACCAAATCAACAGCCAGTAGGAACCGGCTAATCGGTGAAACCATGTCATCCCAGGCCAATTGCATATCGAGCCATGTACAGCAAGCTAGCCATGCAACACAACAGAATTACCACAGGGAGCAAGAATTACAGCGCCAAACCCTTCTGCACAAAAGGTATCAACCTAACACAGCTTAATCGGATTCATGCACACAGATCGTTCACTTCATCAGGACTCCTTGCAGGTGTCAATTAGTGAAACAGTAACTCAAAACCAAACAGAGTTGTAACTGATGGTAAATTCGCTATCAGCACTAAGAAAAGTGAGTGATTTGGGTAAATGATAGAATGTCGATGAATAGTTTTACTTGGATGCAAAAGGGAACATTCTGAATTCATGTTTAGATGAGAAATACCAAGATGTGGCAAGCAGAAGATCAGGAAATCCTTATCCTGAGTCCTGGGCATCATACAGAGCAAATTTGTGTCAAAGCAAGAGCTCAAAACACTTCTAAAATATGTATGAGCAATTAGCATTTCTGAATTTGTAGCAGCATGAGAAGCTAGCAACATACCTTTGCATCAGTGAATGTGGATCTGCGGCACATCCAGACATCCAATAGATCCAAAGTGCACGCATAATTATAACAGTAGAACGTTTGGGTATTCCTTGGTAAGTTCTTCATTGTTCCATGGCCTGTGAAAATGCAGCAGTGTGATGTCACACTATTGGTACAGAAAAACTGCTACAAAAACGAAAAGACAATCTGAAAATTGTGATTATGCGCAGTATAGTGCCTGGCCATCAATATTTTGCATCAAATCTCAGCAAATCCTCTAAATTCATATATCAAGGTTCTTCCAATAATCTAGTACATAATCCAAACTGGCCGATGCGGAATCCTTCAGAACTCATGGCTGACATAAAACTGATGAAATCAATAACATAACAGAACAATAATTAAATACTTAGTTTTACTTAAAAGTTATTTTTATTTACATATATAAAGCCATCGGCGCCTAACATGCATTATCAACCTAATTAACTTGCAATTGAACTCTACAAATACAATGTTAATTAGCTTATAAGTAGATGCATACTGGAATTATAATAACATGATAGGCGGTGAAAAGTTTGCCTCGGCGTCCTCGTTGGTCACCTCTGTTTCACCACACGTAGACAAGAACTTCACGAATCTGCAAAATGATATATATTCATTTTCTTTTTTGCATCAAAAATTATGAACCAATGTATACATTTTTTTCCTAACTAATGCTAAGAAAATTCTTCAGGACACAAATCCGAAATTAATATATAGTCTAGGAGATCCAGAAAGTGGAATAGCAACTTATAAGAACATGCTCTCCCAAATCAGAGGTTTATTCAAAAAAATAAGAAAGGATCTGCAGAGGCAGCCCGCCTTGCGGTCGGGGGAGGAGGTGAGGAGAGGTGGCAACGCCTTCACCTGTGGATGCAGTTATCCCTCTCCGCTTGAGTCAGGAACCTGGGAGGAGGTGAGGAGAGGTGGTGAGGTGGCAACCTCTCCCTCGCTGGTGAGCGCGCAGGACACCCGCCTTGCTGTCGGGGGAGGAGCAGCGCCGCCCTTCCTGTTAGATTAGCCCCAAGAGTAGAAGACCCTGGGGGAGAAGTAAGCCTTTCTCCGGTGGGCAGTGCCAGAGGAGCGATGGGGCGGCGGCGACGGCAACCCTAGTTGGGGAGGAAAAACGAGAGAGGAGAGGAGGAGGAGGCTTGATGCGTTTTTAAGTTTTCCCCTTCGGCACAGTAAAAGACACGTGGCACAGCCTTTTGTACGCCCTTGTAGCGACTGTTAATGGGTTTAATTAACCCTAAGACTAACGGGCTATATCGTCAGCCCTGGCCATTAGGCCCATTACGTACTCTAACACTGCGCCAGCCTAGACCATTAGGCCCATTATGTACTCTAACAGATTCAAAGATTTATGTTACAGGATACATGTTGCTATTGTACCATGTCATCTATTGCATATCCTGATTCGCATAGAAATGTAACAGAATGTAGAATACATCTTCCTGTATTGAATCCGAATAATGTTGTAGACAGATATATGGGTTAAGATTCCAAACAGAGTTTCTGACATTTTAAGGATTGATTTGATTCGTCATGTCTAAACCGGAGGTAGTCAATTACACACCTCGATCGTCTGCCCTCTCCCCCTTGCTCTGCTTTCCTTAATATTCACCGTCGAGTCATCAAAGCCATCAACTAATTCAGAGGGGCTCGGCTGGCCCGGTCTCCCTACACTAGTGTCCCTTTCAAAGGTGAAGCTCTCGTCTTTGGCAACCAGCAAATGGAGGGCTAAAACCTGTAGTTTTGAAGAGTGATTAATGCTCCAGATTTTTGACTTAATTTGTTTCTTTATCTAGTGAGCTCAAACAGGATCTCCATTAGTTGTGTTCCAGTTGGAAAATTTTATTTTTTTAGTCGCCTTGTCGTTTGAAATGAAAGAATTGAAGAAACAAGTCTAAATGATAAAAACTCATTTTGATATTGTTATTATTGTTGAACATTACAGAATATCAGGATCAGAGCAAGAAACATCAATGCTTAAGCAGGAGAGATTATTGGGGTTCTGGAGGATACAGGCAAAGGAAATCTAGTTTTCACAGTTTGCATGGATTTGAGGCATCAGCAGTACTCAAGGCAGTGGCGAAAACCTTGGTGAGAAAGCACTGTAGGTGCAAGGGAGAAATTTGAGCTGAGCTGAGCTCCACCGTGCTCCTACCACGCCCACGCGCCACTGGCCACTCCGGCCGCGGCGGCCACCCAGCCCCCGCCGTCGCTCGCGGGGCGCCGGTGCCACCCCATCGGACGCCATGCGTCCTGCTTCCCCACCCAGCTCTGCACACTCCTCGTGCTCCATGACTAGGGACTGATCGGGATGGGGAGTGCGCGCCTCCATCCCAGATCTCGTTCAGTCCTCCGGTCCGTCCCATGTCCCCGACTCCCTCCCGGCCCCGCCATCACCATTACTGCTTGCCGCTGCCTCGCCGCGAATCCTCCTGAGGGGCGAGTGCCCCCACGCCGCTCCAGCATCGCCCTCGCCAACGGTCCGAGCGTCGGATCCCCCCTCCGGGGCGCCCAGGCTTAAATCCATTATAGTTAGGCCCTCCCCCGAGTCAAAGCCTACCTCTTCTGGCAGCGGCGATGGATGGACTGGAGTCAAGTCGCGGAAGGAGCAGCGCGCGCCCAAAAAACCGTCGGGTCGCCCTGCGTCCTCTGCTCCCCGGCGCTATGGTCGGCACTCCTCCATCCATGGCCAGAGCGGCCGCGACGCCTTTTTAAGGCGCTTCCGAGGCCTCTGCTTCCGTTGCCTTAGCACACTCCACCAGCGCATCGACTGCAGAGATCCATTATATTACATCATCTGCAAGCTGCCCGGCTACTTGGCTGGGAGTGCCCCAAAAATCCAAGAAACAAGAGAGGATGGGGCGGCGTGAAAGAAAGGCTAGGGCCGCTGTAGCAGCGCGGCCCAGTGAAAGACGGGCTGCCCTTCCCCATGCCCGCACCGACGCCGTCGCCGCCCGTGCCTGCCATGGATCGGCGGGCCTTCCATACCGACCCCTCCCGCCGCCCACATATTAGCACAAGGTCATCATCACCACGCCGGCCATGGAGCACCAGGAGTTCCTACTGCGCAAGCACGCCGTCCTGCTCTCCACGATGGCGGAGCACCACGCCGCCATCCCCATGGTCGTGGGCCGAGCTCTCGAGGAGCAGTTGCGCACTCCTCCTCACCTGCTGCGCGTCACCAGCCATGACCCCGAGGACCTTCTTCGTCCACTTCGAGCTGCCGGGGCACAAGGAGAACCCCGTGCGCCTCGGCTCCATCACGATCGGCGACATGGTGTTCTCCATCAAGAGCTGGCACGAGGATGACCACGATGTGCCTGACGACCTCAAGCTCCATGTGCGCGTCGTCATCGAGCGGATGCCCATGCAAATGTGGTCCCTTGAGGGCGCGGCGGAGGTCTTCGGCGACAAGTGCTTCATCGACCGCCTCGACAGCCGCACACACAAGCGCGACCACACCTGGACGTTCGCGTGCTGGGTGTGGGTCCCGGACGTCGCCTTCATCCCCACGAAGCGCACCATCTGGCGCGTCGCAGGCGACGCTAGACATGTCGATGCCATGCTCGGCTTCTCTCCCCCGAGCTGCCAGGTCGCTCCGCCCCCAGCAGTCAAGAAGCGCGAGTTGCTGGTGCATGTCGACCGGGTGGACGACTTTACTCCGCCGTCTGCCCGCTCCTCCCACTCGCGCCAGAGCGGCCTTCCCTCATCCAGCTCCGATGACGACGCACCGTTCCCTGCTATCTACCCTGGGACCTGGACCAGGCAAGTTGAAGACGGTCAAGGGCGCCGCAACCCTCTGACAGTGACCTCCACCAGCTACCAGGGCATGCAGCTGGGTGTGGGCGCCGCGACCACGACGAATGCGATGGCGACCGCAGCGGCCGACGTTCATGGAGGGACACCCTGCTAGGGCGAGGCCATGACACTCGAGACTCCGCGCGCCACAGCAACAATAACGGCAAGGCCCCGCTTTCCAACGCCCGGCACCGTAGCCGAATGCCGACTAGCCACCGCCACGGCAAGAGCAACACAAGCAATGACTCGGGCATCCGCGCCACCCCGCCGCTCCCTCTCCGCCGCCTACCCTCCCCACCGCCCCCACCCCCTCCGCCGTACTAGCTGCCACCCACCCCACTGCCCTTGGCGCCTCCGGAGAAGGATCTGGTCGCACAGTTCTTCAGCTCCACCACGGACGTGATCGCGCCACCGCCCTTGGTAGACAACATGAAGTTGCTGCTGGAGGCCTCCATCGACGCCACGCTGGCAGCACCGCTGTCCTTTGACGCGGGCGCGGTCTACGGTCAGCATGCCGTGCGCCCCGCCCTGAGGTGGCCACCATGATGCAGCTGGGTGCGGTGGTGCAGCAGGTTCAGGAGCTCCACCTGGTCACCACCCCGCCGACCCCGCGCCGCCTCCTATGCGAGCCTGCACCACCCATCATCGCCAACCCGCCTGCTCCACCTCACCGCTCCGCCGCGCCACCAAAGTCTAGGGCCTCATCCGCCTCGCTTCGTTAGAGCGCCGTCAGGTGGCAAACCCCTCCCCATCCCAATGGGGCAGCGCGCTACCCTGCGGCTTGTCCAAGGCCTCGGGATGCTGGGGCCAAAGGAGCGGATGACCATCCAGGCGGCAGAGGCGCTGGTGCGGCGCTTCGACGAGCCCTTGTCCGATGAAGACATCGCCGGCATCGCCAAGATCACTCGCATGAACGTGGACGCACTACGCGCCATGGCTAACCTTGTTGGCCCGGACGCGGGCGGCGCGGCAGCCTAAAGCGCCTCTCCACACTGACTCGTCTCTCCTGCGGCGTCTGGCCATGCGTCAGATGGAGTTAGGATCCATGTTAATGTTCAGTAGCAGGATTAGAGGTTTAGTTCATCGTCAGCATATATTCGGTGCTATTCGAGGTTGCTGGCGTGCCACGGCTTGTAATGCGGTGTATTGTTCCATGTTCTTTCTCGTAGTAAGATTAAGCCTCCGGAGAAATCGCGTGTTCACTAGTAGAAAAGGGGGCTTTGGTCCAGCCCGGGTTAGCCCATTAGTCCCGGTTCAATCCAGAACTGGTACTAATGGGGGCATTAGTCCCGGTTCGTGAGCCCAGGGGGCTGGCCGGGCCACGTGGGCCATTTGTTTCGGTTCGTCTGGACCTTTTAGTCCCGGTTCGTGCCATGAACCGGGACTAAAGGGTGCCATGCCCATTAGTACCGGTTGGTGGCACCAACCTGTACTAAAGGTTAGACCTTTAGTCCCGGTTCGAGCCACGAACCGGTACTAATGGGGTTTGAGGCATTAGTACCGGTTCATGGCACGAACCGGTACTAAAGGTCCCTCCCATTTTCAAACTCTAACCCCCCCCCCCCCCCCCCCGTGGATTGCCTTTTCAGTTTAAAAAAAATAAAAGAAAATGATGAAAATATAAAAAAAATAAAAGAAAATAAGTTTCCCATGTGATATGTGGTCTAGTTGTTGCGAAAATTTACAAATATGAATTTCGACTTTATTTGCAAAATCTCTCTAGAATTTAGTAAAATGGGCATAACTTTTGCATACGAACTCGGATGAAAAAGTTTTTATATGAAAAATCATCTACTCGAAAAGTTACATCCAATCTGGAGGCAAAAAAATTCAAAAAATCAAGAAGTATTATGGTCAGACTACTTATTCAAGAGGTATTAGTGTTACTAAATAATTATTCAAGAATATTAGTGTTACTAAATAATTATTTCAGTTTTTGAATTTTTGTCAAATCTGGTCAAACTATGGTCAAATTATGGTCAAACAATGGTCAAACTAATTATTCAAGAAATATTAGTGTTACTAAATAATTATTATTTTTTAAAACAATACTTTCAAACTCAAACAGTGAAATGTGGCACTTCATGCTCAAGCAAAATTCCTGAGGGTTAATAGGATTGACATCTTACTATTGTCAGGAAAACAACAAGTGCAGACTTGGAAACGAGGGGGAATAGAACCCGGAAGTTAAGCGTGCTCGGGCTGGGGGAGTGGGAGGATGGGTGACCGTTCGGGAAGTTAGATGATTTGAAATGATGAGGGGTGACTAGAGATTAGAGCATAAATTGAGCAGTGATGAGGGGTGGTGATTAGAGATTAGAGGTTAAAATAATTCAGAAATTTGAAAATAAAAAAAAATTCAAAAAAAATTCAAAAATATCATACAATTTCCTTTAGTCCCGGTTGGTGTTACCAACCGTGACTAAAGGTGGAGCTCCACGTGGCCGCGGCCTTTAGTCCCGGTTCGTGTAAGAACCGGGACTAAAGGGGAGAGGCATTAGTAACGACCCTTTAGTCCTGGTTCAAAAACCGGGACTAAAGGGCCTTACCAACCGGGACAAAAGCCCCTATTTCTACTAGTGGTTCATCCATGAGTAGTCCCTCTTGCGCAATTGTGAGCTGGAACGTCTGAGGCCTCAACTTGTCGGCGAGGCGTTCGGCCGTTCGTGAAGTTGTCGATGCTCACCGGCCCCTAGTGCTCTGCATTCAAGAAACAAAGATCGACACTTGGTCGCCGGACCTTGTCAGACAAGTAGGGGGTAGTAACCTAGATGGTTGCATGGTATTGCCGGCGATCGAAATGCGCGGGGGAGCGGCTATCCTTTGGGACAGCGGTGTTGTCCATATGTCCACGCACACTGTCGGCCGCTTCGCGATCACCGCCAAAGTCACAGTGCAGCACACAAACACATGCTTCTGGTTGAGACCGTGTACGGCCCCGCTAACGACGCACGCAAGGACGACTTCCTCCACGAGCTCGCCACCACCGCGCCGCCGTCGGGCCAGCCATGGCTCATAAACGGCGACTTCAACAGCATCTACGAGGTGCGTGACAAAAACAAACTAAACTTAAACAGGCACATTATGGGTAGGTTTAGATCGGCAATCGACACCGCAGGCCTGCGCAAGATCAAATGCAAGAGTCATAGATTTACCTGGAGCAACGAGCGGCGGAGCCCCACCCTGGTCAGCATTGACAAATTCTTTTGCAACACCGGCTGGGAGTTGCTCTTCCCCTCCCACACTCTCATGGCGGCATCCACAACCTGCTCAGACCAATGCCCGCTCCTCCTGGCAAACGCATAGGCGCCGCCCAAACAGACAAGGTTCAGATTCGAGTCCTTTTGGCCTCGCTTCCCTAGATTCCAGGAAACGGTGGCGAGAGCTTGGAGCAGGCAGGTGAACCATGACTGCCCATTCACGCGGATCAAGATCAAGCTGAAGCGAACAAATTTGGGGCAAGAGTTTCTTCAGTGAAGCCAAACTTCAGTTCCACATTGCAAATGAGGTCATACTGCGGCTCGACGTCGCGCGGGAGAAGCGGCAGCTCACTGACGCAGAATTCAATCTTTGGAAGATGCTCAAGCTGAAGATCGTCGGGCTGGCCACGCTTGAGAGGGCCCGGAAAAGGCAGTCATCCCGGCTCACCTGGCTGAGAGCAGGTGATGCTCGGACAACCTTTTTTCAGGCAAAGCTGTGCTCCAGGCGACGGAAAAACTTCATTCAGAGCGTCAAGCACAACGAAGTCCAAGCTACCAACCACGAAGACAAGGAAAGGATTGTGATAGAGCATTTTGAGCAGCTACTGGGCAAAAAGGAAGCTCGCTCCCGCTCAATCAACTCTAGAAGTACATATGCCCTCACAAGGAAGCTGAACCGCACCTTGCCAAATACTATGTTGCCACTTGTCGAGGGGAACTGCCTGCCCAGTAGATTGATATTTGCATGATACCATTGCTGGAGAAGGCTGGTTCTAAATCATAACAAGAACAATCAGTGGTCAAGAGCTCTAGATGGCTCCAGTTGGGCGTCATTCTTGGAGGTATACACGTGATCGAGGGACCAGAGGACAGATTCTTTGTTGGAGCGGTGCTTCATCCTACACAGTGATGGCGACAGATCTTGACGGCGTGGCGCAGTGCAGATTCAGAGTTCGCTTTGGGAGGATGGACTCAAGCAGGAGGACGATGCTGCCGGGCGTCGTGGTGGCGTCGATGGCAGAGAGACCTGACATGGTACATGCAATAGTACAACTCTAAAGATGGATTGGTGGCAGATGGCTGCGGCGGCCTCATACCCGGCAGGCGTCCTGGTTGAGGAGTGTGCCGGACTGGTAGGTGCCCCATACCCGGCAGGCGTCCTGGTTGGGACCTCAGGTCTTAGATGTTTAGGTTTGGCTGCGATGTCTGTTTGGTATTAGGCCCAGACTATCTGCGCCCCTTCATCAATTGGATAGATGTAGCGACAGTTGTTGCTTAGACGGTGACTTTAGTCTTGCTGTTGTATGGGTTTGTAAGGTCTTGTGAAAATAATTAATAAAATGGCCGTATGCATCGCCCAGATGCAGAGGCCGGGGGTCATCCTCCTTTTCTAAAAAAAAAGATGGATCCAGTTATCTACCTGGAAGTTTCTCCTTTTTGGGGGTGAGATTTCTTCCTGCAAGAAATTGAAGAGATGCATTACCGAAAGGAGTTTGACAACTTCAGCATGTACACAGAAAGGTGCTCCCCAAGAAGTTGCCTGAATGTTCAGATTAAGAGAGGTGAACACCAAGGCCTTTTATTTGTAGTGGTAGGATGGCAGAGCAAGCATTTGTGTGTGTTCTGTTTCTACACTCTGACCGGTTCTAAATTTCCATCGTATGAGGAATTTTAGTTGTCGTGTATATTGAAAAAGGTTTGCCAGCGGCGGCCAGCGGCGTCAAGACCGTCCAGGATGTGTGAGACGACTTCATCTTCATCAAGAGGTTTGCCAGCGGCGGCCATCTCATCGGCCAGACCCTTCATCTTGTTGAAGTAAGCAGCAGCGGACAGGTCGCCCTTTTGGGCGCGACTGATCTGAGAACGAAGCTCATTGATCTTCGCCCGAGACTTGGAGGAATAGCTCTGCAAAATCACTCCCCAAACACCTTCTACGGTAACATAATTATTTACCTGCTGAATTACTTCGCGAGACAGACTTGCAAGGAGGAACGTCAAGACCTGCTGGTCCTGGGTGACCCAGATCGCATGCTCTGGATTGGGCACCTCCTCGATGACTTTCTTGCCAGCGACGTCCTTCTCCGTGCACAGAACCTTGGCTGGTTCCTTGAAGCTGCCGTTGGGGTAACCGGCCATGCCAGCTGCCCTTATATGCGGCAGAACCTGAGCGTTCCAAACCAGGAAATTATCCCTAATTAGCTTCTCCGTGACGGTGTGGCCGAGGGAAGCAAGGGAAGGAAGAACCATAGCGGACGAGCTGGAAGACATAGATGCGATGGGAAGAGTTTGCTCTCTATACCATGTAAGAAGAGGCTAGAAGTGTATGCTCTCACAGGGACGTGTACGTGTTAATATATATGCAGAAGTTACAGGAGAGTCGGTTGGGCTATTGGATTTATCTCCAAAGAAAGCTAGTCGTGATTGTAGCCCGAGCTCCACGGTACCCTGTATCGTGGCCGTCCATGATAGACTCAGATGCGTGAGGATGTGTGCGTATTTAAGCTGTAGACAGAAGCAATGTCAGATAATTATCAGAGGGTGTTGACCCGTGCTCGCATGGAGCTCTGACACAATCCCTCACATGCTGTGTCTCACAGCGCGCATCTCTCTCCTTTTCTCTCTCAACTGTCACAGCGGTCACACCTCTCTCTCCCTTGTCTGCGCCTCTCACATCACCTCTCTCTCTTCCTTTCTCTCTCACACACAGCAGCACCCTCTCTCTCTTGTCTCTCACACGCCGCTCCCTGACAAAGTCCCTCTCTCTCTCATATGCACGTTATGATTTCACTGACACAACCTACTCAAAACAGTCCTGTCTCTCTCTAAAATGATTCTCTCCCACCCATAAAATCTCTTGTAGAAATTCTATTCCTCTCTCATGACTCTCTTGATTTTTTTGAGTGGTTTTCTCACAAGCTGAATGCATGTTAAATGAGAGAAAGAGAGACCATGCAAAGTTTTAGGAAAGAGAAAGAGACGTTGAGCTGTTCTACAGAATTCTAGAGTTGACAGGTGAGGGGATTGGCCTGATGCACATGTCGGCAATAGTAGCCTGCTACCTATGCACTGTAGGTAGCAGAAAGTATTCGCTAGCACGTAGGGTCAAATCGCTCTGCTAAATAGCATTGCTAACCTCTGCTGCGGCACTGCTAGTCGCGCACATCCCATAGGACATGAACGGCTAAGATAGTGGATACCATGTAGCTTGTCCTCCACAACAACTTTCCGAATAGCCCAACACAATTACAACAGAAACAGGAACACACGCACACGTCTACGGTTTATACAACACCGCAGAGTACATATCGTTTAACAGCAATCTCAATGTGTTGCATGCATACATAGTTTTCTGAGCAATATGGATCATTGTTCAAGCAAAAAAGAACAAGATGAATATAGCAGAAATTCACACTGCAATGCTGCCTACTGTCTCAGTCTAGAATGAAAGAGAGAGCTATGGTGGCCATTTTATATGTGCAAGGACCATGATGAAGAGAGGGGGTTCTCTAAGTTCCAAACCCCCCTGTATGTACTCTATTAATTAAACCAATCCTACTTTGTGTCTATAGAGCAGTAGACTCACATTGAGTAGAGGCTCAGCTTCAGGAATTTTCGGCACGCACAATCAGTCCTGCAATGAATATCATTACTGAGACTTTGCAGCATGCATAATCTCTATCACCACCATTGGTTACAGAAATAGATTTTAGAGGGATGAGGAAAGATCATGTACAATGGCATACACGTTCATCATTCAGGCTTGGAAGATTATGTACGATTGTATACAGGTTCACCATCCCGAGGCCTACTATTCTCAAATGATCGTAAACAAACTATACTGGGTTTTTCCTTTTTCTCATATTGCATTTGCTTTGGTCCCAGGTAATTGCAACAATGCATAGGCCATTTTATAGCTCACGGCTCCAACCACCTCTACATGGACAGAGTCATGATTGATGGTCAGTTATAGTGCTATAAAGTGCTCATGGACAGTTTGCTCTAAAGTTTCAGACCGACCTCCTTGATTTGGTTAATGAGCTAAGTATTGCCCCATAAAACAATTGTATGCGGAGAGTCTGGTAGCATACCCATACCCATGTGGTTAATTAACTTTAGTTACCCACTAAAGTTCCAAAAAGTAGGTAGCCACTATATTTGTTGAGGTTCCAAATCTAGCATTTGCACTCTGTTAAGTAAACTGATTCATAGCAATCCCTTTTCTAGGAATAATTAAGTCCCTCTTACCAGTGTTGATTACAAAGCATAGTGGTAAAATGATCTTCCAGTATGCACTTGTAAAGTTTAAAATTTTCTTTACCAGTATGTTTAGGGCATCCTACATAATATAATAAAGGAAATGATGATCCCACTAATTTTTTGCTCTGCACATGCGTCCTCTCACGACAGCATTCTTACCACCTTAGCGAAGTAACCATTACTTGGCCCGCGTCATTTTCTGTTCCCATGAGAAGACTTCATTTTGTTTTCTTATTCCACTACGGAGGCATGTAGGGCTTGTTTGGATTGTGGCCGATGGTTACCATACCAACATATTGGCGTTGACTAGTGGCATAGGCCGGCGCTTGGATTGAAACCCATCTGGTGAAGGCATGCCAAAAAATATTGGTCGCTACATTAGATTTCATGCACATGCGCTGGCAAAACAGAGGCGGGTGAATCCTTCACCACAATATTGGCGAGCCACGGATTTGGCAGGGCGGGCGTAGGCATAAACTAAACAGCCCCGTAGCACTACTTCTCTCGGTGTTCTGAAACTGAACAAACGCCTTGCAGTCTGTTTGGCTTCACAAATTCACATTCGATCTGTCTCCCCTTGCTCCTCGAACTTCTAGTATCAGTGGGAAACATACTACACCAGCTGACATGCATGGTTTGTGGTCTTCTACATATGCACTTAACATTTAATAAATGGCCAATACGTAGATGCATTTCTAGCGTTAATTTTGCTTTGCATTTTCGGAATCAACATCGTTGCTTCGCTCTGTCCGTGCAGCGAGCTGACGGGTATCCACAACAATGAGTGGATGAGGAAAGAGAAGCTAGTAGTGGGAGGAGAAGGTGGAGCATGAACTTCATCCGCCGCCGGTGCCACCGTGCATGTGTCCATTCCCATTTGCACATACAAGAGACATGACTGATCAGAGCGAGTGCATGTATAGTGGCAGTCGTGCTCCAAGTGCAGTGCACATACAATGGCAGCCACGTTGGATGTTCTTCTTGTCGTGGGCCTCCACGCTTGTTTCCTATGGATTTGTTGACTTTTCTTCTTTCGGGTGCAACAGCTGATATCCAGGCTAGCCTCTCCAAGATATCAAGAAAAATCGTCTACAAGGCATATACGCTCGCCATCCCGAGACCTACCATTCCCAAATGATCCTAAAAGATCTATGTTGGTTTCCCCTTTGAGCACCTTGCATTTTGCTTTGGCTCCTAGGTAAGCGAGCGATGCATAGGACATTTTATAGCCACCGATCTAGCATCTCCCAATATTGAGATGGTTTGGCATCAATCTTAATGATGGTCAAGTACAGAGCTATATTGGTTTTTTGATGTATTGTGTACTCTAGATTCTAGCTTACACTAGCCTCTTCAAAGCAGCCTTTTACGGGGAGCTTGGCACGTGACACATTAACTTTTTGTTACGCACTAAAGTTCCAAGAAAAAGGTTAGCCACTGATGGCTCGTCTTGTTTGAAGTTTTATAAATTTTCTATATGCCTCTATTGCTTACTGGAGCTCCAGAGAATTTAGTTGGGCTAATAACCCATTTTGCTGAAGTTAGAAATTTTGCTAGATATATGCACCCACATAATAAGAGTGATGCACAGGTCATTTTATAGCCATTGGATCTAGCATTTACAATATGTAGATATGCTTGAGATCAATATTAACCATGGTCAAGTATAGAGCTATACAATTCTCATGTACCGTGTGATCTAAATTTTGGACCCACCGTCTTCAATTTCAGTAATGAGGTATGGCTGCCCCCTAAATTTTTTCTTTGTAAGGTGGTGTGTTATGAAGTACCCGGTTCAACAAAAGGTAGGAGCAAAAAAATCATATCTTCTAGATATTTTTGTTATCTTCCTCAAAGATCTGTGACATGCCAGTCAAACGAGCCCGCCACTCATAATTTAGCTCACGAATTTCACGGCCTAAAATACCAGTCATGAAGTCTATTTGACATCACAAGCTCAAGTTCCATACATCCTCCTCTTAGTCCTCCACATCTAAGAGCATCTACACAAGGGATCCCCAACCCCCCAACCAACCCTACATCCGGGCGGACAGCCGCTAAAAATATCTAACCCAGGCGGGCGCCTCATACCAGCCCCATACGTCCCGGCTGACCGACACCCCTCAGATCCAGCACAAATCTTGGGTGGATGGGGAGGCACGGGCGTGCCTAGGCGTGTTCACCACGTCGGATTTGGCCCACGCTGGCCCTCCTTGACCTCACATATATTCATCCTCATCCACTCTTCGGACCAAACCACTCCACTCCACTCCAACCCCAAGATACCTTCCGGGGATCTCCAGGCTTCTTCAGCATGGCGGGCAGCGAATCTGAGTCCTACACCTTCTAATCCGTTAACTGCAGCCTCGAGGCGGAGATGGCCGTCCGCATTGCGCTCTGCCGCTCCTGTAAGGAGTCCACCGGACAACGGTTGGACTCATTTGTGAAAGAGGAACATGAAGGGCACAGACGGCTGCCGGACATAGACAGAGCCGGAACAACAAGGACGGCCACGGGCAAAAAATTAGTCTAGTTTTAAGTTGTCTAGAGTACATAAGAGCCCGAACAACAAGTCTAAATACAAGTCTAAGAGCAGGCAGTCTCTTATGTACTCTCTCTCCATTCCTAAATACAAGTATTTCTTGAGATTTCAATATGAATTGTATACAGATGTATGTAGACATATTCTAGAGTGTAAATTCACTCATTTCGCTCTTTATATAGTTCATATTAAAATCTCTAAAAAGACTTATATTTAGGAACGGAGGAAGTACATTCCAATTTGATGCCTTCACTTTTGTGTATTGCAGCATGTTACACGTTCTGGAATGCATGCTATTGAACTTGGACCTGCTGCCTCCGTGATCTTCTACAACACAAACGGGCTCTGAGCTACTCTTCCGTTTGGCATTTCTGGAACTGTCGTTGTTACTTGACGTCATGCATATCAAGTGTTTGCCAAATGTGTCAAACACATGCAGAACTTGGTGTACCATCACTATGGCCTTAGTTTCTCTTACTTTATAGCATGACCACGATGTATCATCACCATGGTTGACCAGAACAGATTTCCGAGATTAGAAAAGGGACCATGCAAAAAAGCACATGTGTTCGCCATCCTGAGACCTAACATTCCCAGAAGGTAAAAGGCATAGATGCTTTTCTCAGTCATCTAACAAGCTAGAGATCTCAGGAAGAGAGAACTTGGTACCAGAATGATGGAATAGCATGACATACTACTAATTTGCCATATATGCATCCAATACCAACCTCTACTCTTTTTAGCAACTTCGTTTGCTTTAGTCCTCAGGTTAGCTCAATGGTGCATATGCCATTTTATAACCAATGGATCCGGCATTTCCTCTAGATGGGCATGGATAGGCTCGATCTTCTCCACTGTCAAGTTTGGAGCTATAAAGTTTCGATGTGTTGTCTGCCCTAAATTTTGGACCTACCTTAGACCATGTGGTGTTAACTGTTTTTCTTTTGCGTGGATGTCGTCTTACCTTTTAGTTCGCCACTAAATTACATGGAAATAGCTAGACACAAATATTTTTTTGTCACTCTAGTTGTGTTTGTTCCACCCCTCAGTCTAGAATGAAAAGAGAGAGAGATATCATGGCCATTTTATATGTGATCAAAGGTCCATGGTGAATAGAAGGCGGCTAGGAACTGTCTAAGTTCCAGATCCCCTCTATGTACTCTATTGATTAAACCAATTCTACTTTGTGTCTGTAGAACAGTAGATTCACGTTGAGTAGGGGTTCAACTTCAGGAATTTTCAGCACGCACAATCAGTCCTGCAATGAATATCATTGCTGAGACTTTGCAGCATGCACAATCTCTATCACCACCATTGGTTACTGAAATGGATTTTGGGGAGATGTGGAAAGATCATTCACAATGGCATACACGTTGACCATCCCGAGTAGGAAGATCATGTACAATGGCATACGCGTTCACCATCCCGAGACCTACCATTCTCAAATGATTGTAAACAAACTATACATATGGACTGGGTTGCATTTGGTTTGCTCCCAGGTATACATATGGACAGGGTTGCATTCTTTTTTGTCATGTTGCATTGCTTCGCTCCTAGGTAATTGCAACAACGCATAGGCCATTTTATAGCTCACGGCTCCAACCACCACTATATGGACATGGTTGTGATCGATGGTCAGTTATAGTGCTATAAATTTCTCCCGCAAAAAAATAAAATAAAAAAATAGTGCTATAAATTTCGCATGTACAGTCTGCTCTAAAGTTTCAGACCTACCTCATTGATTTGCTTAATGAGCTACAGTTCGCCCCATAAAACAATTGTATCGGGAGGGTCTGGTAGCATACTCAAGTGGTTAATTAACTTTTATTTACCCACTAAAGGTCCAAAAACTAGGTAGCCACTAAAAACTTATTTTGCTAAAGTTCCAAATCTAGGATTTGCACTCTGTGAAGTAAACTGATTCGTAGTAATCCATTTCCTAAGAATAATTATGTTCCTCTTACCACAATGTTGATTACAAAGCATAGTGGTAGTATGATCATCCAGTATGCACTTGTCATGTTTAAAATTTTCTTTACCAGTACGTTTAGGGCATCCTACGTAATATAATAACTGAAATGATGATCCCACTAATTTATTGCTCTCCACATGCAGCCTCTTACCACAGCCTGCTTACCATTACTTGGCACACGTCATCTTTTGTTTCCATGAGAGGACTATCTTGTTTCCTTATTGCACTACTTAAGGGAGGCATGTAGCACTAGAGCTGCAAGAAAAACTCCAGGCTCGTGAGGCACCTGAGATTGACTCATCTTTTGGATCAACTCGAGATCTACTCGAAAAGAAATGATTTGAGTATGAGCACATTATGTAGCTTGATCCAGAAACAGAATGATCTTGAGTCAACACTAGCTCACTTGGTTTAGTTCAAAATAATGTAATTATATTAAATAACCTGATATATATCTTTAAAAATAGGATAATTTGTTATCATATATGTTTTTTTATAAATTTTCACCATTTATGTACTAGGAAACATGAAATCTTAATTAAGTGCGAAAAAAATGTATGCCTCAATATAATACGTGCTCGTCTCGTGTTAAATATCCTGCTATTTTTTTGGGCCAAAGTTGGAGAGCAGCGGCATCTTTGTTTTCTTCTGTTACTTGTTCATCCACGATGTGTTGCTATTAATTACTAGTTTTTTTGCGACAAGACTTAAGGCCATATATTAAGTATCACAATTCCTTAAAAACACCCCTTACAAAAAAATATAATTGCATCCAAGCCCTTATACGGTTGTCAAAGTCTTCTTTCTCCTACGACCACTGGCGGCACGTCGTAAGTATCTTGTTTCCGCTTCTGGGTCGCTGTCTTGACGGGTCAAACTTGTTTAAACCTAGAAGTTTATAGAATCAGGCAATCAGTGGCGGGAAGGCGCCGATGTACTATTCTTCAGTTTAGATAGAATAAATCAAACTACTTTTGAACTTTCTTATATTATCACCGCTTTGATTGGATTATTATTTTATAGTGGTCGCTTATGTTGTGTTGTGGCCTATATTGTTGGAAAATTTGCCTTAAGTTACTAATATAGTCATGTTATTTAGCTTGAAACTAGCTTGAGGTTGGCTCAAGATTGTCACAAGATGTGCACAAGCCACTTTCCACTCAAATTTTAGTTTACGTTTAGTTGAGGCTTAGTCGAATTCGACTAATTTGGAGGCCTATGTAGCGCAGCTTCTCTGGGTGTTCTGAAACTGTTCATCGGCCGCCGGTGCCACCGTGCATGTGTCCATTCCTATTTGCACATAGAAGACACATGACCGATCAGAGCGTGTGCTTGTATAGTGGCAGTCGTGCTGGATGTTCTTCTGGTCCGGGCCCTTCACACTTGTTTCCTATGGATTTGTTGACTTCTCTTCTTTCAGGTGCAACAGGTATCATCCAGGCTAGCCTGTGAAAGATATCAAGAAAGATAGTCTACAAGACGCTCGCCATCCCGAGACCTACCATTCACAAATGATCCTGAAACATCTATTCTGGTTTCTCCTTTTAGCACCTTGCATTTGCTTTGGCTCCTAGGTAACAGAGCGATGCACTGGACATTTTATAGCCACCGATCTAGCATCTCCCTCTATAGAGATGGTTTGGCATCAATCTTAATGATGGTCAAGTACAGAGCTATAATGTTTTTTTTATGTATTGTGTACTCTAGATTCTAGCTTACACTAGCCTCTTCGAAATAGATTTTTACAGAGAGCTTGACACGGAACCCATGTGGTTAACTTTTTGTTACCCACTAAAGTTCCAAAAAAGGTTAGCCACCGATGACTTTGACCTTTGAAGTTCGAAAATTTGCTATATGCCTCTATTACTTATTGGAGCTCCAGAAAATTTAGTTGGGCTAATAACCCATTTTTGCTTAAGTTCGAAATTTTGCAAGATATATGCGCCTACATATTAAGAATGATGCACAGGCCATTTTATAGCCATTGGATCTAGCATTTATAATATGTGGACATGCTTGGGATTGATATTAACCATGATCACGTACGGACTACGGAGCTATAAAATTCTCATGTACCGTGTGATCTAAAGTTTGGACCCACCCTCTTCAATTTCACTTCAATTTCCGTAACGACGTGTAGCTGCCCCCTAAAAAATTGTTTGCAAAGTGGGGTATTCTGAAGTACCCCGTTCGAAGGTAGGAGCAACTTTTGTTTTGGTATCTTCTAGATATTTTTGGTATCTTCCTAGAAGAATCAGTGACACGCCAGTCAAAAGAGCCTGCCACTCATACTCTCACAACTATTCTGACCTAAAATACCAGTCATGAAGTCTGTTTGACTTCATAAGCTGAAGCTCTACATCATCCTCTAAGTCCTGGAAATCTAAGAGCATCTACACAAGGGCTCCCCAAACATCCCTCCCTATGTCCGGTCAGACGACCCGATAAAACCCAAATGCCTCAGCTGATCATCGGCACCCCGCTTATCTAGCCCAAATCTGGGGTGGCCTGGGCACGTTCGCCACGTCAGATCCGGACCACGCTGTCCCACCTTGACCCCACATATATTCGTCCTCAACCCCTTCCTAGACCGAACCACTCCACTCTGCCCCCAAGCTCCCTTCCGGTGATCTCCAGCCTTCTTCAACATGGCGTGCAACGAATCCGAGTCCTACACCTTCCAATATATGTTGACTAGGAACTCATCCCACACGGCCTTGAGAAGGAGATGGCCGTCTGCATTGTGCTCCGCCGCTCCCGAGAGGAGTCTGCCCGATAGGCTTGGACTCATTTGTGGAAGAGGAAAATGAAGGGCTCAACCGGTGAAAGGTTCAACCCGCAACCGGACATGCACAGAGCCGGAACAACAAGGACGACTGGTGGCGAAAATTTAGACTAGTTTTAATTTTCATGTAATTTTATAGATTTGAGGTTTCATAATTGATATATTCATTTGTGAAAGAGGATTTTGAGATGTGCCGGATCATTATCAGGAAAGGCGCCCGGGCGCGTTCGAGAACGTAGGGCGCTAGATTTGACAAGTCCATGTGTACATGCTCTAAGTATCAGCCGTGGAAGCTAACCCAAACCAACCTCGACCACCTACAACAACTGCCTCAAGCGCGCCCGTGACATGGTCCACAAATTACCCTCTCCCAGCACAACACCGCCACCACCCGTATATATGCTGCATTTGGTGACACACTAGTTGTTAGGGCGCCACCTGGTGGCGCCTCTTGAGGCGTTATTGGGCGCACTAATCAAGCTTCCGTAGTTGTTAACGCGCTGACAGTGTAGACAAGCGACAATGGTTAAAGATATATCACAACTCTACCGATAGCTGCACACAACTAATCAAACTTTTTTGGTATTTTTTTCAACCACATTCATACACCTCTTATCAAGAGACCAAGGATACAGAGGCAAGAGGAAATAAAGATTGAAACACGATCTCAGAGTGGAAAGATCTCCTTACATGAAGCATGTTGCTGTGACAATTACGGATTACCACTAATAAATAATTGACTGACTGATGTATATATACTATAAAGGAAATTCAAAATCATTCAACCAAACCAATGCAAGATCCATAAACAGAGAACAATAATGCCATACGTGTTATTTCCATGCTATAAACCCAAATCTATTAATAATAAAACTGTGGATATTGCTGACAACTAATTCTTTGTTTTGGACGGTGCCATCACTAAATCCAGAAATTTTAATTGCAGGAGTACAAGAATACTTCTCAAGAGATACTTGTGGCGCAATGAATAAGCAAAATAAATACTGTTAGTGGACAATTGCAGGAGCACAACAACGACGGCTTGAGCCGCGAGTCCTGTGAGGTGAGGATGCGCTGTCAAGGATCAAGGGAACAATCAACACTTCTGTGTATGACTTCATCACATTATCTTCCTGCATCACATAATAATATTGTAATGAGAAGATAAAAGAAGAATATCTAAAACTCTCAAGGTAGTAAATATCATATATTTACCTTGAAAGTTTTCTAGTATATGTGAGACAAACATTGGATCTGTTGCAAATTATCTTCTCCTAGAATTAACTCACACAAGTTAACCAAAGCTTATGGAATATCGAATCCTTGATTAGCATCAGGAGGATATTCATCTATGTGTAGGAATACTCATGTAAAATTCTTATAAACAAACATAAATGGTTAGTTACACATGCATATATCATTAAATGGAGAATGTAAACAAACGTAAGATTGTATCGGATATCTCTGCCTGAGATGTTCATGGGCGGTGCTAGCAAGCCACCCCTTCCGGTGCCTTTTTTGTTCAAAAGGATGACCGAACTAGCAATCACAAACACGATGTGTGTATTATATATAGAAACTTGATTTCAAAATGCTGCAAACAACTCCATTGCGAGTAGAAGCCTTGTAGAGACACAATAACTTGCCAAATTCCATACTTGCTGCTCAGAAGTTAAAGCCTATTAGCTCAAAGACTATACACAATGTAAAACAAAAGTATGTGGCATTGCAGTTTTAGTATTACATAAATCAGCTCTTCAGCAGGTTTAAGAAGTTCCTGCTCAGCCTCGCTCCTATCCCAATCTATCTGATGCTCCTTTGCTATATCCTTAAGAACTTCCAACTTAAATTGCCTACACGGCTTATTGACTGACAACTTCTCAATTACCTTCAGAAGGACATCGTTGATTTCAATAGTGACCATAAAATACATGCAGTAGTGACAACAAATGGCTTTGCAGAAAAATAAATGAAATACACAAACATTTGGGCATATGTCAACTGCAGCAGCAACGAAATCTTTCCCATACTTCTTGTAAAAAAGGTCGCACATTTGACTGCGTTCAAAGCACCATTGGGGCTGCAATAATCAAACTGCGGATACCATCTTCCAGGTCTGCTGGGCATTCCCTGAAGAAAAGGTAGGCCAGTAGCACCAGTTTAGGTCCTGGTTTTCCAGTACAAACAATTCTAAAAGCAAGGAAATGTTGCAAGATGCATACTTCTGCTTGGCAATGATGGAAAGCCGTGTAAGAAACAGTTGGCGTAACAGTTCAATAATCTCATTTCCATAGGCCAATAACCATCACTACCATACTGTGCTTATTAAAGAGGAATAACAAAGTAGAATGCCCAGTACACACCTGCATTTTGAGATGATGCAAATCATGGTTAAAATAAGGACCTTGAAAGTGTATTGGCAGTGTGCTCAGAAATATCCCAATAATTGTGTTAAAAAAAAGAAATATCCCAATAACTGGGGCCTTTTCGCCAACAAAACGGACATTCTCAACATCAAATTCATCCACACAATAACCCCAGAGAACAAATATGATTTCATTGCCCCTACATATTTAGATAGAGAATGAGAATGAGTCTAAAAGTAAATGGCAGAAAATATAATTGAAAAGCAGAAGATAAATAGGTTGCAGAACCCACAACAAATCCTTGAGCATTATTGTCCTTATCTTTGAGGGCTCTATCTGATGCATTTTGCAAAACATATTCTGCCGCGACCTCGAGATTTCTGATTGTTAACGACCACTAAGCATATCCAAATAAATAAATTAATGTGCAGTTCGGCAGGAATAAAAGAGAGCTCTCAAAAAGCTGACATGAGAAAGTACAAACCATGGCCATGGGGGCATAGGGGAGGGTCAGACCTCCTGGCCCGCTGCTCCTCTCCTTGGTCCTATACGCCACCTTCAGTCCCTGAAGAATAAGAAGAGAAACACAGAAAGAGACTCAGAACAAGCTTAGTCAAATTGGAAGAAAAAACGAGAAATCCAAAAGGCTGGGATTTGTGCATCGAGGATGATCTCCTTGACGGAGTAGGCAGCCAGGGAGAAGTGGGCATGATTGAGGAGAAGCAGGGAGGGGCGATCACCATCGGCTGACTTGCCGATGTCGAGGATGGCATCGAAGTAGCTCTTGATCCAGTTATCTTTTCTCACCATCCAACAAACACGCACATAAAGATGGGAGGGCACCTCTCCATGGCTGCAGTACCAGGGCCAGAGCACCTTTTCCATGGCGTCCTCTAGCAAAAGCAGTGTTGTGGGCGTGCTGGATCTGAGCCCGCGTCGCATCCGGGCCTATTCTTTGATCTGGGGCGAGGGGGAGGGAAGGAGGTCGCTGATGAGGAGAAGGTAAGGGGGGAGAGAAGGGGGTGGTGTGTCAGCCATGGAGGAGGTCGCCGGTGGTGGTGGCGGCTGCGGCAGACGAGGGAGAGGGAGAGGGAGAAGGTAAGGGAAGCGGAAGAGAGGGCCCAATCGCGATCCTTTTTTTCTCTCGCTATTATTTTCATCACGGTTTCTATCTTTCCTGCCCAACCCACACCATCGACGTGGCATACGCGAGCGGGCGCTCCTTCCGCGACTGTTAATGGGTTTAATGAGCATGCAACTTTGTATGTACATTCCAACTCGATGCCTTCTCTTTTGTATATTACACCATTTTTTTCTCGAAAAGGAGGATAATCGCTAGCCTTTGCATCTGGACGATGCATGTAGTCATGTATTATTGATAATGCAAAATCCAGCAGACGAACAACATCGATTTGGAAATAAAACGACAAGAAAACCAGAGGCCGCATGCCTCGCGACAGTAACTCCACTAGATAGGCACTAACACTATGTTAAACACGACATCAAAACAAAATACACACAACTCCTCGTGCGCTGATGATGGCGAGTCCAATACAAGGTTGAACTCCGGGTTCTCATCCACAAAGCCAAGCTTCAGTCCACCACCTTCAGCAAGGAAACGACGCAGACGCGCGTCGACATAGCCTGATAAGAGATCTTGTGTTTCCACTGAAGTGCATAAAGTTGCCATTGTAGCCGTATGTACCACCACCCTTATCCGGTTACCGCCGCCTCGATACCCGGATACCTCTGGAGAAGACACCCGAAGATAGATGTCCTATACCGCCTGCATCCCGCCACAGTGACACGACCTTCGTTCCAGCAGCAGCAAGCTAAACATGAGACCTCCGCCAGAGCCGCCATGCAGGACATGCCGGTACCAGGCATGACCTGACGTCCCCGCACGAGACACCTTGCGTAATATCCACCGGCGGCGCATCCACCAGAGGCTTCACATGTCGGTGACAGGCACTGCTCGATAACTCCGAAAGAGACGCATGTGTCACCTGTCGAGCCGCATCGAACCCAATCTGGAGGGGATGTCTGATACTGTTGGAAATATGCCCTAGAGGCAATAATAAATTTGTTATTATTATATTTCCTTGGTCATGATAATCATTTATTATCCATGCTATAATTGTATTGATAGGAAACTCAGATACATGTGTGGATATATAGACAACACCATGTCCCTAGTAAGCCTCTAGTTGACTAGCTCGTTGATCAATAGATGGTTACGGTTTCCTGACCATGGACATTGAATGTCGTTGATAACGGGATCACATCATTAGGAGAATGATGTGATGGACAAGACCCAATCCTAAGCCTAGCATAGAGATCGTGTAGTTCGTATGCTAAAGCTTTTCTAATGTCAAGTATCTTTTCCTTAGACCATGAGATTGTGCAACTCCCGGATACCGTAGGAATGCTTTGGGTGTACCAAACGTCACAACATAACTGGGTGGCTATAAAGGTGCACTACAGGTATCTCCGAAAGTGTCTGTTGGGTTGGCACGAATTGAGACTGGGATTTGTCACTCCGTGTAAACGGAGAGGTATGTCTGGGCCCACTCGGCAGGACATCATCATAATGTGCACAATGTGACCAAGGGGTTGATCACGGGATGATGTGTTACGGAACGAGTAAAGAGACTTGCCGGTAACAAGATTGAACAAGGTATCGGTATACCGACGATCGAATCTCGGGCAAGTACAATACCGTTAGACAAAGGGAATTGTATACGGGATTGATTGAGTCCTTGACATCGAGGTTCATCTGATGAGATCATCGTGTAACATGTGGGAGCCAACATGGGTATCCAGATCCCGCTGTTGGTTATTGACCGGAGAACGTCTCGGTCATGTCTACATGTCTCCCGAACCCGTAGGGTCTACACACTTAAGGTTCGATGACACTAAGGTTATAAAGGAAGTTTGTATGTGGTTACTGAATGTTGTTAGGAGTACCGGATGAGATCCCGGACGTCACGAGGAGTTCCGGAATGGTCCGGAGGTAAACATTTATATATGGAAAGTCCTGTTTTGGTCACCGGAAAAGTTTCGGGTTTTTCCGGTAACGTACCGGGACCACCGGGAGGGTCCTGGGGGTCCACCAAGTGGGGCCACCAACCCTGGAGGGCTGCATGGGCCAAGTGTGGGAGGGGACCAGCCCCAGGTGGGCTGGTGCGCCCCCCCCCCCCACACAGGGCCCAAGGCGCAGGGAAGTGGGGAAGGGGGGCAAACCCTAGGGCAGATGGGCCCTAAGGCCCAGCCTAGGTGCGCCTCCCCCCTCTCCCCCTTCTGGCCGCCACCAGATGCCATCTGGGGGCTGCCGCCACCCCTGGGGTGCGCCCCCTCCCCTCCTCCTATAAATAGTGGGGGTTTTGGGGCTGCCCAACACACGAGAACCTCTCCCTCTGGGCGCAGCCCTACCTCTCTTACTCCTCCTCTCCCACGGTGCTTGGCGAAGCCCTGCAGGATAGCCACGCTCCTCCATCACCACCACGCCGTTGTGCTGCTGCTGGACAGAGTCTTCCTCAACCTCTCCCTCTCTCCTTGCTGGATCAAGGCGTGGGAGACGTCACCGGGCTGTACGTGTGTTGAACGCGGAGGTGCCGTCCGTTCGGCACTAGGATCTTCGGTGATTTGGATCACGACGAGTACGACTCCTTCAACCCCGTTCTCTTGAACGCTTCCGCTTAGCGATCTACAAGGGTATGTAGATGCACTCTTCTTCCCCTCATTGCTGGTTTCTCCATAGATAGATCTTGGTGACACGTAGGAAAATTTTGAATTTCTGCTACGTTCCCCAACAGATACCGTCACCAACCTTAGAAAGGCAGTCAACACCTTGAGATCCGGACTCCGAGTCACCCGCACGCCCATGGAGTCTGCCGCCGTCAAATAAGAGGGGTCGCCTCCTCGATTCCGGGTGCTACAGGGAGCACCCACCGCCGCGCCAGTCGCTGTCGCCGTGCATACAACGACAACCATCGTCGCCACCGTCAGATCCAGGGACTAGGTACCAATTCCCTCGCGCGCCACCCCAAGGATAGCCATGCCCGACATGCCGTTGCATGGACAAGCAGGCTGCCGCCAGATCCGCCACTGTGCAGCAAGAAGGCCACATCTGCGAGGCCATGACTGTAGGCCAAAACCGCATGCATCCAACCCTGATCAGAACCACATGAATCTCTATTCACTGGTACCGATAGAGCCTTTATTACACATGGTCAAAAAGCACCACCGCACACAGTATTTGGTTCTGTGTGGAAGGGTTGATTACTGATTGAACATTCAAAACGTACACGCCATCGAAACTATGTGAGGTAACAATCGTGTGCGGTAACAATTTCAGGATCTTTATAAAAGAAGCCACCGGCAGAGGGTGTCACCGCTGACACCATACTATACGTAGTCGACAAAGACACTATGTGTGAGGTGCACTTCACACATAAATTTTGCCAAACATGTGAGATTGAGGGGCACACTGTATTTTTTCAATGCAATAGTGATGTTTACATCACACATTTTTGTCTAAAATAATTATCTTATTGGGGATCTTTAGACAAATCGCCACCGGGATCTCTAGACAAATCGCCACACTGTCATATGTACACCACCGTGGGTGTGGCTTGAAAGGTTAGGCTCTGTCGACGATGTCAACGATTCAAGACCAGCTAGAACTTAAAAGCTGGATCCAACTAACCTCCACGAAATTGCAAACAAACTACAAGTCACAATGTCACATAGGCGTTAATGTAGTGCCCGACGTCATCAAACTAACACAGGATCGGCGGAACAAGGTCGAGCCTCACACCAGGCCATGTATGCTAGAAGATTGGAGTACCGGACTAATCAGCCTGTCGTACCAAGCACCAACGTCTTTGTCAGATCATCAGCCTCCAACCTCGTTCGTTTCATCTGGATTCTCTTTCAGCAGAGAAGAGAAGATGTGGCCATTGTTCATTGTGATGCTGGAGATTCTCTGAAGACTTGTTGAGCAGGGACTCATCTTGAGCATGCCAAGTTAGTCATGCAATCATAAAGATTGTTGATACCTTGTGACAGATCTCCACTACGTCATCACCATGGGTGACTAGAATGTATATTGGAGAGTTGCATGAAGATCACGTAGAAAGAGGAATGTGTTCTCCATCCCGAGACCTACCATTCCCAAACTATCCTCACAAAACTATATTACTACCTTGATCATCTAAAAAGCTAGAGATTTCATAAGGAGAGAGGTCGGAAACCAGAATGGTGGAATGGCACAAGGCACTATTAATTTGCTATATATGCATCCAACGCCAACCTCCTCTCCTTTTAGCACTCTGTATTTGCTTTGGCTCATGCATAGATCATTTTATAGCCACTATAGAGCCATCATTTGTCTATATGGACAAGGTTGGGATCCATCTTAACCATGGCCAGGTATGGAGCAATAATTAAGTCCACACGTGCTAATACAGTAAATTTTAGACCTACCCCTTCACTTTGATAAATCTGCTATCACTACTAGGAAAAGGGCTATAGATGGGATGGACACTAATGCCGCACTGTACATGTGGTGCGCCATTACTAAATACTAATGGCGCACCATGTGTTGGTGCGCCATTAGTGTGCAAATACTAATGGCGCACCACATCCCACGGTGCGCCATTAGTAATTTTTTTTTAATTTTTTCAAAACTACTAATGGCGCACTGTGGGAGTGGTGCGCCATTACTAGTTGACATAGTAATGGCGCACCACACCCACCGTGCGCCATTAGTAGTTTTGAAAAAAAAAGTAAAAAAGAATAAAAAAAATTTCTTAGTAATGGCGCACCTGTGGAGAGTGCGCCATCACTAGTATTAACTAGTAATGGCGCACTGCCCACTGGTGCGCCATTACTAAGTTTTTTAAAAAAAATTAAAAAAAATTCATTTTTTTTTTCAAAACTAGTAATGGCGCACCGTGGGGTGGTGCGCCATTACTAGTGTAACTAGTAATGGCGCACCACACCCACGGTGCGCCATTACTAGCCTGGCCCAAAAGTTCCCGAATGCACCCCACCCCTCCTCCCCCCGTGGACCGCCTTTTCAGTTTAAAAAAAATAAAAGAAAATGTGTCAAAAAAATAAATGAAAATAAGTTTTCCATGTGATATGTGGTCTAGTTGTTAGGAAAATTTACAAATATGAATTTCTACTTTATTTGCAAAATCTCTCTGAAAATTTGTAAAATGGGCATAACTTTTGCATACGAACTCGGATTAAAAAGTTTTTTATATGAAAAATCATCTACTCGAAAAGTTACATCCTAATTTAATGGAGGGAACCCCGTTAAACATTTTCAAAATCCCCAAAAACTTAACAGAAAAAAGTTACGGGGCTTTCAAAATCTAGAGGCAAAAAAATTCAAAAAATTTCAAACTTACTAGTGGCGCACCGTGGATGTGGTGCGCCACGAGTAACAGAAAAAAAAAATTGGTTTTGAATTTTTTTTCAAAAATGATACGTAATATGACCAGGAACTTTGAAATATTTTTCAAAATTTCATCATAGTCATGAACATGAACAAAGTCCTAGACATCAACAAGGTATAATAGGATTGATATGCTAGATATATCAAGAAGTGCCTGTGAAGTGAGCTGTTGCTAGGGTTGGATAGAACTCTGAAGTTAAGCGTGCTTGGGTTGGAGTAGTGTGAGGATGGGTGACCTTTTGGGAAGTTTGACCACGAAGTGCGATTTGACCTGAGATTAAGCATATTGACCTGAGATTAAGCCATAGTAACCAGAGATTAAGAAAAAATTAAAACAAAATTTTGAAGTTTTTTTTAAAAAAAAATATTACGAATGGCGCACTTCTATGTGGTGCGCTATTACTAAGTCGGATAGTAATGACGCACCTCTAGTCATACTAATGGCGACCCGAGATTAAGCCATAGTAACCCGAGATTAAAAAAAAAATTAAAACAAAATTTTGAAGTTTTTTTTTAAAAAAAATATTACGAATGGCGCACTTCTATGTGGTGCGCTATTACTAAGTCAGATAGTAATGACGCACCTCTAGTCATACTAATGGCGCACTACAGGTGCGCCATTAGTAGGCAAAACTGGTGCGCCATTAGTAGGCCTTTTTCTAGTAGTGTATGCTTGTTCCTTGAAAGAAATTGTATTTTTTAAATCAAACAGCCAACTTTATTCATTTGAAGCAATGAGTACATCGTTTGTGAGAATGTATACAATTCCATCTGAAGGCTCTTTAAACCAATCAATATATTCGGATGAAAACCAGCCAACCAAGCAAGCTCATGAGAGATCATATTTGCAACTCTATTACTATGCTTGAACCTAGAAATAGAAACATCACAAACAAAATGATGACAGTCGTCAGAAAGTGCCACCACCGCACCCACTTATTGTCCTCCATTCTTCATGCCTTCAATGACCTCCAAATTACCAGAAGTAATGATGAGACGATCTCTACCTCCGCTTTGCGCAGGTGGTAAACCGCACAGAAAGCCAAAGCTTCATCTATTAAGACATTTGAACACTAATCGAACCTCCCAACCCCCCCCCCCCCACCACCACCACCGCGCACACACATACACAAATGAGTTTGCCTTTGTCATCCCTCTGGACCGCCCAAGTAGTGCCCCTAAGCAGGTCTTCATCAAAACATTCGGCAACATTAAGTTTGACAAAACCACCAGGGGGCATGATCCATCCCTCTTTTTTCATGGTAGAATTTGAAGAAGAAGCAATGACAAACCCAGTTGTAAGCTCACGAATCACCATAAAAATTTATAAGGCACTCTGAATTGTCTCCTCATGGACCAACTTACGTCTTTCCCACCACAAATAGCAGGCAGTAATTGCAATCATCTCCTGAACATTCTAAACATCCACCATGGAGAAATCCTGATATGGAAAAAGAAGTAGGAATTCCAGAATTGTCTCATGTCGGAGCTAAATCCCGCAGATCTCATGTAGGGGATCCTGGTCTAGTGATCTCGGCTAGATGATTAGAAAGATATGATGTTTACCTAGGTTTAGGCCCTCTCGAAGAGGTAAAACCCTATGTCACACTTCCATTCTATTGATTGTGATGGGGTACAAAGTACAAGATGATCTACCTCGAGATTGTATGAGTGAATCAAATCTCCCCTCTACGGACAAACCCCTCACATTATATAGGCATCAGGGGTATCTAGGGTTACAAGTATGTCGGCTACATCTAGGGATAAACATGCTGATTATTCAAATATGCCTTGAAGTGTACGCCAAGTCTACATGGGATTCCACCTTGAGTACATCGAGGGTTGTGGTAACACATGGACCATTCTTTGGTAGTTGGTGGGGCCTCAACCCTGCCTGTGAATGGTAGGCCGATGTGGTGAGTACCACTTCTTCCAGGACACTGTCAGTAGTCGTTGAACTAGTCTTCAGGCCGAGGACGTTGATCTACTCCTCGGAATGGCATCTTCTTCTGGTCTTCAGCTTTGTAGGCGAGTTCCATATTCCGTGTTGGGTCGAGGTCCAAGGACTCCTTGGGATTCAAAATCCTTCATGAATTATTTATGTTTTTCCCCGACTTTCTTTTAGACTGCAACCATGAGTAAGTTTGAGCAATGATGCACTCTGGATGGTTGGGGCATATTTAACAAGGCCCTCTTTGCAATAGTTTATTTATATTGTATCTGAAGACCCCCTTAGCTTAACAGCATAGTCTTGTCACATGGGGGTAGTGGAGTGATTAGGTCATACCCTAACAACTTTTGACCGAAAAACTAAACCGCCACTGCTTACCGCGGAATCGAGGGGTCTAATCAATTGCCCTTACACTGAGTACATCGTGGCTCAAGGCCGTTCTGAAATGGCTGAAAACTCCATCGCTATTCGTGTTGATGTTTGTGAGGATGGTCCAGTTATGGTTGCTAATGTTACTATCTTAATGGACTTTGTTATTCTTAATATGCTGAGGACGACAATATGCCAGTTATCCTTGGAAGACCTTTTCTTAATACTAAAGGGGCTGTTATTCATTGTAATAAAAGCAATATCACATTTCATGTTAATGGCACTGAGCATACACTTTATTTTTCGAGGAAGCCAAATAAAGTAAATAGTCTCAATTCTATCAAAAAAGTTATGACTATCACTATTGAAGACTTAAAATTTCTTCTTCAGATTCCCGAAAACAAATATCAGACTCTTATGATTGGAACCATGTCGATTCCAGTTGAGGTAACTTAGTGGTATACAACATTGTATGGTTTTATGTCACTCGAAAATACTCTGTTAATAAGACTTGATCAGCCTTGTTAATGGATTGTTTTCTAGGAGCATATGGTCGATGTATTCCGTAAGCACAACTTTCTTTAACTTAGTTTATCCTCTTTTGTTTCAAATAAAGTTTAATGCGTTAGAATACCCTATTTATCATGTTTTCTGAATTTTTGATGCAATAAAAAATGTCCAAAAAGTAAAAGTCATGGAAACAAATCCAGAAAATGCAAAACTTGTCGAAAACCCAAAGAACTTGGGATAGTGCCTTGAATTGGGCATATATGGCCATGGAAACAAAGTTGGACCATTTCAAGGATGTTGAGAAACAACATGGTCGTAGACAGAGCCTTCTGGCCTACCCAAATATCCTCCGTTCAACATGGTCTATTTTTGGACATCTTTGAAATGACCCCAATTTCTGCAAGAAGGTGGGCATGTCCATTGTAGGCATCCATGCCTGATTTGAGTGACTTCTAAGATCGCATACACGTTGCAACATGTCCGACCATTTATAGACCTTTTTTCACCGGAAAAACTCCAAAAAAAATAGTAAACTACTCAGCATGGTGCCTAAAATTGGTCATACAATGCCATGAAAGAAATTAGGGCCATTTGACGGATGTTAAAAAATTACGTGCTCTTGAACGGAGTCCCGCCATTTATTGGCCTTTTTCACCAAGATTAACTCCGGAAAATGTAAAATTTGTAGAAAACTTAAACAACTTGGCATGGTGTCTTGAATTAGTCATATATAGCCATGGAAAAAATTGGTAACATTACAAGGATGTCTAGAAACAATGTGCCCTCAGACGGAGCCTTTTCTCCTACCCGGATACCCTCCATTGAACATGGTCTTTTTGGGGACATCCATGAAATGACCACAACTTTTGCAAGCAGGTGGGCATGCTCATATGAGGCAACCATATCAAGTTTGAAAGATTTCTGACACCCTATCCAAGTTGCAACACGTCCAGCTATTTATCGACCATTTTTGACCGAGAAAACTCCAGAAAATGCAAAAAAAATTCTTAAACCATAATTTGGCATGGTGCCTTGAATTGGTCATACAAGGTCATCGAAAAAATGGGTCCATTGTAAGGATGTTGAGAAACAACATGCTTTCATACAGATTCTTCTGGACTACGCGAACTACGTCCGTTCAACATGGTCTATTATTGGACATTCTTGAAATGACCCAACTTTTGCAAGCAGTTGAGCATGCCCATGATTGGCATCCATGTCATATTTGAATGATTTCTGACGCCGTATGAAGTTGCAACACGTCTAGCCATTTATTGGTGTTTTTAACCAAGAAAACTCCAAAAAATTGAAAACTTGTCAAAAACCCAAACAACTTGGCGTGATGACTTGAAATAGGTCATACAAGGGCATGCAAATAATTGAGACCATTTCGTGGATGTCGAGAAACAACATGCTCCCACACGGAGCATTCTGTCCTACCCGGACACCCTCTGTTGAACATGGTCTATGATTGGACATTTTTTGAAATGACACCTTTGCGAGAAGGTGGGCGTGTTCATGGTAGACATCCATGCTAGGTCTGAACAATTTTTGACACCGTATGCAAGTTGCGACATGCCCGACCATTTATTGGCAATTTTCACCGAGAAAACGCCAAAAAATGTAAAATTAGTCGAAAATCAAAACAACTTTGCATGGTGCCTTGAATTGTTCATACAAATCATTGAAATAATTGTGGTCATTTGAGGGATGTCAAAAAACAAAGTGCTTTCAAACAGAGGCTTTTGGTCTTTTAACGTGCTTTCAAAATTTTGTTAGCCCTTTTTAGAAAACGTTCATGTTTTGACATTCCAAGCAATTTTAAAATTTGTAAACATCTTTTTGAAATTTATGTACAATTCTTTAGAATGCAAATATTTATATTTTATAGACAAAATTTAAAAATGCAAAAAAATTCTGAAACTTCAAACAAATTTGAAAGGTGCAAGAATTTTTAAAAAGGAAAAGAACAAAAAGGTGGAAATTTAAAAATTTTACAAACAAATAGCGAATAGAAAAATAAATAAATAAATAGTAGGAAAAAGACTGGTTCACTACAGTAAACCGGCCGCTAATGAATAGTTCTTGTAGTCTGTGTTTTCTTGTTAGATACTGAAGCCTATCACCTCATGTGGCTAGTGACGAGCGCTTAGCAACAAGAGTTACAACGTTCGATCCCTCACACTGCCATTCTTTTCTCGGTAAAAATTTCCCTGTTTTCTCACACGACAAATGGGCTGGCCCAATCGGATGGCCTCCTGTGCGTGGCGCCGTCTATTTGACGCTGCTCCTCGAACATACGCAATTTCCTATTTGCCACATGCTGCAGCAAATTGTCGAGAAATCGCACACAGGATCGTAGAATGGGGCGGCCCATCTGAGCGTTCGAGCCACTTGTGAATCTTCTTATTTTTTTCGGTTTTGGTTTGGTTTCTATTTTTTGCATTTTTTATTTTTTATTTTCTGTTTCCTTTGAAAAAAATCATTTAAAAAATCAAGTTATTCAACAAAAGTTCTTTTTTTTGAAAAAAAAGTTGAATTTCTAATTTTGACAAAGTTCAAGAAACTTATTTGCGTTTTCAAAATGTTTAGAATTTTTAAGTTTGTTGAGGTTTACAAAACTGTTCGGAGTTACAAAATTTTCTTCACTCTTTAAAAAATGTTCGCAATTTAAAAATGCTCTATATTTCAAAATTTGTTTTTGTTTTCTAAGAAGCTCAGAGTTTCAAAATTTGCTCTGAATTATTTTTCAAAATACGTAATTTGGAATTTCGATTTTTGTTCTATTTTTTAATGTGTTCACAATTTTAAAATGTGCTCCAATTTTTCAAAGATTATTCATGTTTAAAAAAATATTCTCATTTTAAAATATTGTTAACATATTCAATAAATGTTCATGTATTAGAAAAAGATTGTGTATTTAAAAAAATATTCATGTTTTCAAACTTGTTTTCGGATTTCAGAAAATAATTAAGTTTATAGAAATTGTTCACAGATTCTAAAAATATATTCGGTATTTAAAGAACATTCACTAATTTAAGTGAAACGTTTGAAATTTTGTAATCAATTGTGACGTTTCTCGTGTTCATAAAAAGCATGCGCTACCTCCATAGCACAAGGCTGTGATAGGTCGAGTGGCAAGCATCAACCATGTACGAAGGGATGGTTGCAAGTTCGAATCCCCTAGCAGCTCATCCCATATTCCTATGACTTTTGTTGGACCAGCGATGTTCCAACAAAACCAGGCGAGTTGATGGGCTACTGCTGAGCACTCCGTCGGCCATGGCTGTGCCGGTGGTCGGTCAACTAGTAAGATCCGAACACCGAGAGGAGGAGGACAACCGAGATGCGGCGCAGAAGACTTTTGTTGGACCAGCGATGTTCCAACAAAACCAGGCGAGTTGATGGGCTACTGCTGAGCACTGGCCGACGGCCGGACATGAGGAGGAGGACAACCGAGATGCGGCGCAGAACAGTTGAGGGGGCTGCGCGGTTTGGACCCGTCAAATCCATCCAAAATGCGCCGGTGCCGATGGATGGGCTGCATACATATATGAGTATAAGTGGTGCCGAGGAGTATACATTTTTTCTCCTCTGACAATTATACGTAGTTCGGCTAGGTGCCAGTTAGAGGAGTAGACCGACATTTTTACTCCTCTAACCGGTTATAGTGGATCGACTAGATTTGCTGTAAGGAACCCCGGTACATAGCACCCTCATAAAGGCCAGGACGATATGTTGCGAAGCCAAGCGCGCTGCATAATCATCTCGGTTTGAAACAAAATTTCTCATATGCGGGCATCAGTTGATTGAGGGAAGGTGATTGATTGAGGGAGGGTGATTGATTGAGCTTTCCACTCTCAGGGACAAATCAGTGATCCAGGAGGAGTGATTTTGAATTCTTTTCTCGGTCGATACAAGAGGCAGCGAGCAAATTTTTGATTCGAGGAGCAAAAGACTTCAGTGAAGTACGGCGTGAGGCATTCCGCCGGGATGAAAGAACACCCACGCAAGTGGACGTGGTCCTGGGGCGCTGGTGCTCGGTGGCAATCAAGAAGCAGGCGGCAGCAGCTATACATGTAATTGTTGTTGCTCGACGAAGGATGCAACGACCTATGAGAAGTTTTCCCCTCTCCTTGATTCGTATGTGGAAAGTCGGTTTTGAGGGCGAAAACTAATCTCCATCAGTATGGAAGATTGATGGACAAAAATACACATCTAGAGATATTGAACAGGGTGTAGTGCGTTAGCCTTCCCCATACCTGCCGTTCCCAATTTTTTTTAAATGTTCCCAAATATAATGATAATATTGGTGTATGTTTTTAGCACTTGTCTTTGATTTGGCTCTTAGGGAATCACAACGACGGCTAGGTGATTTTTATAGCCATTGCATCCACCCTTCCCTGTAGTTGTAGGTGGACATGGTTGGGACCGATCTTAACCATGGTCGGTAACTCGTTATAGAGTTATAAAGTTCTCATGTACCCTTCACCCTAAATTTTAGACCTACCTCTCTCCAGTTTGGCAAATGACCTACATTGAACCGGTGAAACAATTGTTTGCAGAGTGCCTGGCAGCAAGTCCATGTGGTTAGCATTTAGTTTCCCACTGAGCCTTTTTTTCGAGTAGGACCCAGAGCTATATTGAAATTATGTAGTGATTGAGCGCACTCCCATATTATTAGGAAATGAAAAACATAACCTTGGGAACCGATCCATAAAGCACACCAGCATGGGATGAGGGTGCACGGGCACCGCCACCACCATCGCTGCCGCTCCCTCCCAGAGCAAGGAACTCTTCACGAAAGAACTTTGTGACTTGCTTGCTAGTGTGAATGTTGCTAGACCTAGTTTGGGCAGATCGATTGCTTGCCTCCTGACTGGGACACCAATAAGAGGGAAACAAAAGAAGGGGGGCAAACGCAAGAGTAGCACCATAGGCAAGGCGTCTCTGGCTGCTTGATGGATAATCTTCATTCTCTTGGACCGTCCTTTTGGATTGGGTTGTCGTTGTGGGTTGGAAGGTGTTTGATGTCTTCTGTCGAGGTGTTCTTGTCGGGGTTCACGTGGTGTAGTAACAATGTCGTGGTTTGTGGATGTTGTGTAATCTGAGAGTCTGCCAAGAGTTGCCTGTGCGGTTGTGGGTTTCTTATCACGTCAGTAGTTAGTCCGTGCTAAGTTTGTATTGGTTTTCGCCCGATTTTTCCTTAATTAACTGGGCAATTCTCTTCTTCTTAATTAATCCATGAGGCAAAGCTTTTGCCTCCGTTTTGAAAAAAAATCTTGGTTATGCACACAGACTATTGATGACAGAAAATCTCCATCCTCGTCCTAGCAGGACCAGCGCGCCGGCGAGAAGCCACACCGGCACCGCATCACCACTTGCGTCGGCTTCATGAATAACGATCACGTCAAGGCGCCGTAACCAACGAGAGTAAACATATTCGGAGTCTAGAAGATGCGGAGAAGCGAGCGGACACCGAATGCCAGCACAACGCTGCACCACCTCCCACTAAACTTCTTGAAATGCAGCTAGCGACTAATCACATGTTGGTTGACTAAAATGAACCAGTCTTTCTTTAGTCTAAAATTGATGTAGTTAAGCCAAGTCACTCTTATAATTATAAGCACCAGACCTATTAGAGCATCCGCAAAGGCTGACTCTATGGTCCCTTTACACCATATAGAGTAAATACTAAGTAGTCCTCCCTCTGTAAAGCAATATATGAGCGCTTACATCACTGAGGGAGGAACATACTGGTACCTCCAATCTGGTTTGTTAATTTAACCAAAGCCTTGCTTGTTGAGTGGACCCTCAGTTGTCGTATGGTCAGACAGTGTGTCGTGGTTCTAAGTCTGACAGTAGAGTGGGGGGTAGGTAAGGAGAGGCAAGGTCTTAACTATGGAGAGGTTGTAAACACAAGGAATGTACGAGTTCAGACCCTTCTCGAAGGAATTAAAAGCCCTACGTCTCGGAGCCCGGAGGCGGTCGAGTGGATTATGCGTATATGAGTTACAGGGGTGCGAACCCTTCTACCTGTGGAGGGGGGTGGCTTATATAGAGTGCGCCAGGACCCAGCCCACCCACGTAATGAAGGGTTTAAGGTACATAAAGTCTGGGGCGTTACTGGTAACGCCCCACATAAAGGGTCTTAATTATCATAAGGTCTACTTAATTACAGACCGTTGCAGTACAGAGCGCTTCTTGACCTTCTAGTGGTCGAGTGAGTCTTCGTGGTCGAGTCCTTCCAGTCAGTCGAGTGAGTTCCGTATCGGTCGACTGGAAGGTGATCTTTTCTAAGGGTGTCCTTGGGCAGGGTACTTAGATCAGGTCTGTGACCCTACCCTAGGTACATGACTCCATCATTAGCCCCCGAATGGATTGAGGCTTGAGTGATGAAGGAGTTGATGCTGTTTTTGATTGGCTTTCGTACACTGGTCGTGCGTTGTAAAAAATCTCTTTGTTGATAGTGAGCAACTTTTCTTCAGTCGACTCGATCCATTCTTTTCTTTCGTCGAGTGACCTTTTGGGCTTCGCCAATTTCTGAGTGACGGATCACAGGAAATCCCGCGTTCGGCGGACCGATCTGCCGTTCGCGGATTCCGCGGGATACGAAATTTGGGGAAGCGCGCGAAGCGGGGCGGACCGCGGCGTTCGGATGGGATAGGGCATAGACTTCTCGATCTCCGCGCCGCGTTCTTCGCCACGTATCATGCCCGCGCAACTGTTTCTGGATATGATTAGACCGACCGGGCCCACCTGTCATCCACTCGGAAAGGTTCTTATAAATGCGCCCGGCGAGGGTTTTTTGAACAGTGCCTCAGCATTCTCTCTCTGCTTCCTTCATCTCCGCCCAACACGCTCACTCTCGCCTCCGCACAACTTCTCCTCGCGCGTCTCACCGGCAGCCATGGTCAAGGATAAGACGGCGGCGCTGGAACGCGCGAAGAAGGCGTCGGCGACGGAGAAGGCGAAGGGGAGATCCACCAGCCGCGGCGGGTCCTCGTCTAGATCTCGCCTGCCGAAAGGCTGGGTACAGGGAGATTGGATCCAGTCGACCATCACGGAAGGGGATCTTCTCGACATGGCCAACAACGGGCTGATCCCCCACGAAGCCGCGAGGCTTCCGGGGAGGGAGTGGCAGCCCCAGGCAGTAGAGGGTGAGTGCGTGCTTCTGGCCACCCATGTCGACCGCGGGTTTTCTTTGCCACCGAGTGTTTTCTTTCGTGGTTTCTTGAACTTCTTTGGAGCGCAACTCCACCACTTCACCCCGAACTCCATCGCCTATCTCGCCGCGTTTGTGTCCATGTGCGAGAATTTTCTGGGTTGTCGACCGCATTGGGGATTGTTCAAGCATATATTCACGTGCCGCTTTCAGGCCGTGAAGAAGGCAAGCCCAGGCGACGAAAGAACCCAAGTTGTCCAAATGTGCGGAGGTCTGGGGATCCAGGTGAGGAACAAGAGCACCTTCCCGTCCATGAAGTTTCCCGAGTCAGTCAGAGGCTGGCAGTCGACCTGGTTCTACTGCCAGGATCAGCCGACGCCGGGGAAGTCGAGTGGACTTCCTCGGTTCACCATGGACCGAGTGAACAAGCCCTCCTCTCTGAAGGTGATTTCGGAGGAGAAAGCTGACGTGAAGATGTTGATGGAGCGCGTAGTTCAGTTGGTTCGGGAGGGAGTGACGGGTATGGATCTCCTGGAGGTGTTCCTTAGGCGTCGTATCCAGCCTCTTCAGTTCCGGAGCCATTGCATGTGGTTGTACCGCGGGACTGAAGATGAGACTCGGATCAATCCAGAAGCAGTCGACGATGCCACTCTGGAAAGGTGGATGGCCGCTGTTACTGGGAACAAGGATAACCCTCGTGGAGCAAGAAGGATTCCTCCACTCGACCACCTCAGTGTTCCAAACAAGGTATGTCTGCTCCACTTCCCATTGTATTCTTGCCATATTGATTTCTGTTTTCTCTGCCGATCGGTCGATTGACTTTCGTCTTGATGTCTATCAGGCCCTCACCGAGCTGTACTCGATGCCCAATGGGGCACAGGCTCTGACTGAGGAGGGAGAGGCGAGCGGGGGAGAGAGCCAGGAGGAGTGGGACTCGGATGCCGCTGAGGATGATGATGACGACGATGACGATGATGAGGAGGACGAAGAAGAAGAGGAGGAGGAGGTCGCACCACCGTGCTCGGAAAGGCGGTAGAAGCTTGTCCATGACCCTGCGACTGAACGTGGCAAGGGAGTTGCGACTGTGGCGCAGTCGACCAAGCGCCCTCGGACCACTTCTCCGGTGCCGACTGAGAGGGTGTCGAAGCAGCCCTGGGCGGCTCCGTCAAAGCCGACCAAACTCCTGCCGAAGATGAAGGTGTCCATCCCCACCATATCAGGGTAATCATCACTGCTTAAATCTTCCTGTTCTGTGCAAGCTTTATCTCTGGTTGACGTTTGAGCCAGTCGACTAATTCTTTGGGATTGCAGTGCTGCCACTTTTGAGACCTCAGCCAGGGCTGATGACCATGAGATGGAGGACGCAGCAACCTCAAACCTTGGTACTAAACTCTTAATTCCGTTTTTAGTCGACTGACTCATGATCTCTAATTCTGATTCTTTTCTGTAGCTCCATCCAATGTTGTTATCACTCTTCCTGATGATGATGAAGATGAGGAACCGCTGAAGCACAGAAGGAGCAGGAAAGCGTCTGCCGGCAGGGTGCTCCAGGATGTGACGGCGCCCGAGACTCTAGTCACGGAGGAGGAGAACACCACTCGACACACGGTGTCCTTCGCAGATCCACTGACGAGTGCTCTCCCTGCTTCGTCGAGTGCCGCACCTCCCTCCCTCTTCACGACATACCACGTCCCAGAGGACCAAGCTGGGGCCGCGAAGGAGGCGATACGCCAGGCAGGGATCATGATGGAGCAGGTGAAGACCATCCGGGATGTGAGCCAATCAGCTTACGACGCCAGTTCCGCCCTTCAAAGCAATGTTCAGGTCAGTCGACCACCACTTATTCTGTTAGGATATGCTACCAAAAATTTTCTTTTCCGAAATTCGTAGCAGTCACCCGCTGGGTGCGTCGATTCAAACTCCGTGTTAGCGGGGGCACGCTGAGTGCACCCGCTGGGTGTAGTCCCCAAGGCTAAGGTCGACTGCTGGCAGTCGGCCTTAGGCTTTATAAGTTCAGTCTTTCTGTCATTCGACTGAGGCGAATGGATCGACTCTGTCTTCAATAGGATTAGTGGGGGCACGCTGAGTGCACCCAGTGGGTGTAGTCCCCGAGACTACGGTCGAATGCTTGTATTCGGTTGTAGTCTTAGAAAAGCATGATTTTTCCTTTTCCACTTGGAAGTGAATTTTCCTTGACATTTGGTCGATTGGTTCTTCGCAGAAATCCTGTGACCTTGCGGCTCGTTACACCGAGCTGGAAAACAAGCACGTTCAGCTTGAGCTGGATTTGAAGCTGGTTCAGGAGAATCTGACGAAGGCAAAGCAGGAGACCGAAGGTATGTTTGGTGAGGCCTCGACGACTGCTTTTTCCCTTCATTTGTTTCAAAATCTGATCTTGCTGTAACTTGCAGGTAAGGTGAGGGAGGCCCAACAGAAGAGAGACCTCGAACTAGCTGATAAGATCAAGCTTGCTGACGAAAAGTTAGCTTCAGTCACCAAGCTTGAACAAGAAAATACCAATCTGAAAGCTGCTCTTGGGATCGCCAACGAGGAAGTCAGTCGACTGAAAACTGACCAAGCTGCACTGACCGACCAAGTCAGCCAGTTGACTGGGAAGAAAAATGATCTGGAGGCCTTCCTGAGTGGTCTTGCCAAGAAGCTGTTCCTTATGCTTGAAGGTAACTCTTTGCTCTCAACAATCATTTTCAACTGTGATTTTTCCATTCGACCATTGCCTTGACTCGGTGATTGTCCTTGCAGAATTTTGTCAAAACTTTGAAGAAGAGACTAGCCGGCTGGAACCAAACCTTGACCCCATCATTTCTCCGGTGAACGATGAAGTTGCCATGAATGTTTTCCGACTGGAGTCCCGTGTTGCGGCTGTCGTGGACTATCTTGCAAGGATGAAGGTCGCCACATCTCGCATCGACTCATCGCTCTGGCCTAGGGAGACACTCCAAAACGACCTTGAGTCGCTGATGGCTCGCCTGAACACGGTCCCTGGTCGAGTGCAGGAGTGGAAAAAGTCGTCGGCTCGGTGCGGTGCAGACGTTGCTCTGTGTCTGGCCCGAGTCCACTGCAAAGACGCATGAGAAGACAAGCTGGCGGCTCTCCGAGTGGCTAACACCAAGAAACACGACTTCAGGTCCTTCATGGAAACCTTCATTGCTGCTGCCACTCGGATCGCAGATGGAATTGATCTTGACGAGTTCGTCGCTCCTTCCAGCCCTCCACAGGAGGGGTAAAAAACTTCTTTTAAGCTTGACACTTTAAATTTGCCTCGGTATGCCGAGTGGAGTTGTAACTGATAAACCTTAACAGGCTTAGCGCTTGAGCACTTTTGGTTCCTTTAGGTACCGATCCGAACTTGGATTTGATGTTTGAATATGATTGTTTTTGCCTCGAAATGTCTTTTTGCAGGTTCAAAGCAAGATGCCTACTGCAGTCGACTTATTCCTTAATCCACTTAGGCGAGCGCTGGGCTGCAGCTAAGCCCTCGAGTGAGGGTTTTGCCCTTCACTCGGCCGGTTTTTCATATCTTAGGCGAGCACTGGGCTGCTGCTAAGCCTCCAAGTGAGGGTTTTGCCCTTCACTCGGCAGGATTTTCATATCTTAGGCGAGCACTGGGCTGCAGCTAAGCCTCCGAGTGAGGGTTTTTCCCTTCATTCAGCAGGATTTTCATATCTTAGGCGAGCACTGGGCTGTAGCTAAGCCTCCGAGTGAGGGTTTTGCCCTTCGTTCGGCAGGATTTTCATATCTTAGGCGAGCACTGGGCTGCAGCTAAGCCCCCGAGTGAGAGGTTTGCTCTTCACTTGGTAGGATTTTCATATCTTAGGTGAGCACTGGGCTGCACCTAAGCCCCCGAGTGAGAGGTTTGCTCTTCACTCGGTAGGATTTTCATATCTTAGGCGAGCACTGGGCTGCAGCTAAGCCCCCGAGTGAGAGGTTTTCTCTTCACTCGGTAGGATTTTCATATCTTAGGCGAGCACTGGGCTGCAGCTAAGCCCCCGAGTGAGAGGTTTGCTCTTCACTCGGTAGGATTTTCATATTGTACTTGTGGCGAAGCTCCGAGGAGAGGGTAACAGTTGACCTGCACCTCGTCCTCCTTACGAGCGCACATTGTACTTAGGGCGTAGCTCAGAGGAGAGGGTCGCAGTCGACCTGCACCTCGTCTTCCTTTCGAGCGTACATTGTATTTGTGGCGTAGCTCAAAGGAGAGAGTCGTAGTCGACCCGCACCTCGTCCTCCTTGCGGGAGCACATTGTACTTAGGCGAGTATTTAAACTGCAGCTAAGCCCTCCGAATGGGAGTCTGGCTCGCCACTCGGTAGGATTTAAATAACTTAGGCGAGTACTTTGGACTGCAGCTAAGCCTCCGAGTGGAAGTCTGGCTTACCACTCGGTAGGATTTAAATAACTTAGGCGAGTACTTTGGACTGCAGCTAAGCCTCCGAGTGGAAGTCTGACTTACCACTCGGTAGGATTTTATTTAATCTTAGGAGAAACGGATTCGCAGCTAAGCCCCCGAGTGGAAGTCTGGCTCACCACTCGGTAAGGATTTTTTACAAACTTAGGCGAAACGGATTCGCGGCTAAGTCACCCGCTGGGGAAAAAAATAAAAAGTGACAAAAATTATGGCACTATTATTTTGAAACCCATGAACTGCAGAAGTATTTTATTACAACTCATCCGAGTGATAAACTTAAGTGTAAAATGGGCGGAGTAGCTCCGCATTCCAAGCTCGGGGCTCGTCGATATTATGTTCGACGTGTTGGAAATATGCCCTAGAGGCAATAATAAAAGTATTATTATATTTCATTGTTCATGATAATTGTCTTTTATTCATGCTATAACTGTATTATCCGGAAATCGTAATACACGTGTGAATGCTTAGACCACACAATGTCCCTGGTAAGCCTCTAGTTGACCAGCTCGTTGTGATCAACAGATAGTCATGATTTCCTGACCATGGACATTGGATGTCGTTGATAACGGGATCACATCATTAGGAGAATGATGTGATGGACAAGACCCAATCCTAAGCATAGCATAAAAGATCGTGTAGTTCGTTTTGCTAGAGCTTTGCAAGTGTCAAGTATCTCTTCCTTCGACCATGAGATCGTGTAACTCCCGGATACCGTAAGAGTGCCTTGGGTGTACCAAACGTCACAACGTAACTGGGTGACTATAAAGGTACATTACAGGTATCTCCGAAAGTAGCTGTTGGGTTGACACGGATCGAGACTGGGATTTGTCACTCCATATGACGGAGAGGTATCTCTGGGCCCACTCGGTAATGCATCATCATATTGAGCTCAATGTGACCAAGGTGTTGGACACGGGATCATGCATTACGGTACGAGTAAAGTGACTTGCCGGTAATGAGACTGAACAAGGTATTGGGATACCGACGATCGAGTCTCGGGCAAGTAACGTACCGATTGACAAAGGGAATTGCATACAGGGTTTGATCGAATCCTCGACATAGTGGTTCATCCGATGACAACATCGAGGAGCATGTGGGAGCCATCATGGGTATCCAGATCCCGCTGATGGTTATTGACTGAGAGAGTCTCGGTCATGTCTGCATGTCTCCCGAACCCGTAGGGTCTACACACTTAAGTTTCAGTTACGCTAGGGTTATAGGGATATGTATATGCAGTAACCCGAATGTTGTTCGGAGTCCCGGATGAGATCCCGGACGTCACGAGGAGTTCCGGAATGGTCCGGAGGTAAAGATTTATATATGGGAAGTCCTGTTTCGGGCATCGGGACAAGTTTCGGGGTTATCGGTATTTTACCGGGACCACCGGAAGGGTCCCGGGGGTCCATCGGGTGGGTCCACCTGTCCCGGGGGGCCACATGGGCTGTAGGGGGGTGCGCCTTGGCCTAATGTGCCAAGGGCACCAGCCCCACATAGGCCCATGCGCCTAGGGTTTAAGGGGGCAAGAGTCCTAGGAGGGTAAGGCACCTCCTAGGTGCCTTGGGGGGAGGGAAAACCCCCCTTGGCCGCCGCACCCCCTAGGAGATTGGATCTCCTAGGGCCGGCCACCCCCCCTTGGCACCCCTATATATAGTGGGGGAGAGGAGGGACTTCATACCTGAACGCCCTGGCCTTTGGTTGCCTCCTTCTCCCTCCCCAACACCTCCTCCACCTCCATAGTGCTTAGCGAAGCTCTGCCGGAGTACTGCAGCTCCATCAACACCACGCCGTCGTGCTGCTGCTGGTGCCATCTCCCTCAACCTCTCCTCCCTTCCTTGCTGGATCAAGAAGGAGGAGACGTGGCTATTCCGTACGTGTGTTGAACGCGGAGGTGCCGTCCGTTTGGCGCTGGTCATCGGTGATTTGGATCACGTCGAGTACGACTACATCATCACCTTGCAAGCTTCCGCACGCGATCTACAAGTGGTATGTAGATGCAAACTCTCTCCCTAGACTCGTTGCTTAGATGAACTCATAGATGGATCTTGGTGAAACCGTAGGAAAAATTTTAATTTTCTGCAACGTTCCCCAACAGTGGCATCATGAGCTAGGTCTATGCGTAGTTCTCTTTGCACGAGTAGAACACAACTTTGTTGTGGGCGTGGATTTTGTCATCTTACTTGCCTCTACTAGTCTTTTCTTGCTCAACGGTATTGTGGGATGAAGCGGCCCGGACCAACCTTACACGTACTCTTACGTGAGACCGGTTCCACCGACTGACATGCACAAGTTGCATAAGGTGGCTGGCGGGTGTCTGTCTCTCCCACCTTAGTTGGAGAGGAATCGATGAACAGGGCCCTTATGAAGGGTAAATAGAAGTTGACAAAATCACGTTGTGGTGATTCGTAGGTAAGAAAACGTTCTTGCTAGAACCCAATTGCAGCCACGTAAAAGATGCAACAACAATTAGAGGACGTCTAACTTGTTTTTGCAGCGATTGATCATGTGATGTGATATGGCCAGAAGTTGTGATGAATGATGAATTGTGATGTATGGGATCATGTTCTTTGTAATAGGATTCACGACTTGCATGTCGATGAGTATGACAACCGGCAGGAGCCATAGGAGTTGTCATTATTTTTTGTATGACCTGCGTGTCATTGAATAACGCCATGTAAACTACTTTACTTTATTGCTAAACGTTAGTCATAGAAGTAGAAGTAGTCGTTGGCGTGACAACTTCATGAAGACACGATGATGGAGATCGTGATGATGGAGATCGTGGTGTCAAGCCGGTGACAAGATGATCATGGAGCCCCGAAGATGAAGATCAATGGAGCTATATGATATTGGCCATATCATGTCACAACTATATAATTGCATGTGATGTTTATTATGTATTATGCATCTTGTTTACTTAGGACGATGGTAGTAAATAAGATGATCCCTTATAAAATTTCAAGAAGTGTTCTCCCCTAACTGTGCACCGTTGCTACAGTTCGTCGTTTCTAAGCACCACGTGATGATCGGGTGTGATGGATTCTTACGTTCACATACAACGGGTGTAAGACAGTTTTACACAGCGAAAACACTTAGGGTTAACTTGACGAGCCTAGCATGTGCAGACATGGCCTCGGAACACGGAGACTGAAAGGTCGAACACGAGTCGTATGGAAGATACGATCAACATGAAAATGTTCACCGACGATGACTAGTCCGTCTCACGTGATGATCGGACACGGACTAGTCGACTCGGATCGTGTAACACTTAGATGACTAAAGGGATGTCTAATCTAAGTGGGAGTTCATAATTTGATTAGAACTTTATTATCATGAACTTAGTCTAAAACCTTTGCAAATATGTCTTGTAGATCAATGGCCAACGCTAATGTCAACATGAACTTCAACGCGTTCCTAGAGAAAACCAAGCTGAAAGATGATGGCAGCAACTATACGGACTGGGTCCGGAACCTGAGGATCATCCTCATAGCTGCCAGGAAACAATATATCCTAGAAGGACCGCTAGGTGACGCTCCCGTCCCAGAGAACCAAGACATTATGAATGCTTGGCAGTCTCGCGCTGATGATTACTCCCTCGTTCAGTGCGGCATGCTTTACAGCTTAGAACCGGGGCTCCAAAAGCGTTTTGAGCATCACGGAGCATATGAGATGTTCGAAGAGCTGAAACTAGTTTTTCAAGCTCATGCCCGGGTCGAGAGATATGATGTCTCCGACAAGTTCTACAGTTGTAAGATGGAGGAGAATAGTTCTGTCAGTGAGCACATCCTGAAGATGTCTGGGTTGCACAACCGTATGACCCAGCTGAACATTAACCTCCCAGATGAGGCGGTCATTGACAGAATCCTCCAGTCGCTCCCACCAAGCTACAAGAGCTTTGTGATGAACTACAACATGCAGGGAATGGAAAAGACCATTCCTGAAGTGTTCTCGATGCTGAAGTCAGCAGAGGCTGAAATCAAGAAAGAACATCAAGTGTTGATGGTCAATAAGACCACTAAGTTCAAGAAGGGCAAGGGTAAGAAGAACTTCAAGAAGGACGGCAAAGATGTTGCCGCGCCTGGTAAGCCAGTTACCGGGAAGAAGTCAAAGGATGGACCCAAGCCTGAGACTAAGAGCTTTTATTGCAAGGGGAAGGGTCACTGGAAGCGGAACTGCCCCAAATACTTAGCGGATAAGAAGGCCGGCAACACCAAAGGTATATTTGATATACATGTGATTGATGTGTACCTTACCAGTACTCGTAGTAACTCCTGTGTATTTGATACCGGTGCCGTTGCTCATATTTGTAACTCACAGCAGGAGCTGCGGAATAAACGGAGACTGGCGAAGGACGAGGTGACGATGCGCGTCGGGAATGGTTCCAGAGTCGATGTGATCGCCGTCGGCACGCTGCCTCTACATTTACCTACGGGATTAGTTTTGAACCTTAATAATTGTTATTTAGTGCCAAGTTTGAGCATGAACATTGTATCTGGATCTCGTTTAATACGAGATGGCTACTCATTTAAGTCTGAGAATAATGGTTGTTCGATTTATATGAGAGATATGTTTTATGGTCATGCTCCGATGGTCAATGGTTTATTCTTAATGAATCTCGAGCGTAATATTACACATGTTCATAGTGTAGATGCCAAAAGATTTAAAGTTGATAACGATAGTCCCACATACTTGTGGCACTGCCGCCTTGGTCACATTGGTGTCAAGCGCATGAAGAAGCTCCATGCCGATGGACTTTTAGTGTCTCTTGATTATGAATCGTTTGACACGTGCGAACCATGCCTCTTAGGCAAAATGACCAAGACTCCGTTCTCCGGAACAATGGAGCGAGCAACCAACTTGTTGGAAATCATACATACCGATGTGTGCGGTCCAATGAGCGTTGAGGCTCGCGGAGGATATCGTTATGTTCTTACCCTCACAGATGACTTGAGTAGATATGGGTATGTCTACTTAATGAAACACAAGTCTGAGACCTTTGAAAAGTTCAAGGAATTTCAGAATGAGGTGGAGAATCAACGTGACCGAAAGATAAAATTCTTACGATCAGATCGTGGAGGAGAATACTTAAGTCACGAATTTGGTACACACTTAAAGAAATGTGGAATCGTTTCACAGCTCACGCCGCCTGGAACACCTCAGCGAAACGGTGTGTCCGAACGTCGTAATCGCACTCTATTGGATATGGTGCGGTCTATGATGTCTCTTACCGATTTACCGCTATCATTTTGGGGATACACTCTAGAGACAGCTACATTCACTTTAAATAGGGCACCGTCTAAATCCGTTGAGACGACACCGTATGAATTATGGTTTGGAAAGAAACCTAAGCTGTCGTTTCTAAAAGTTTGGGGATGCGAAGCTTATGTCAAGAAACTTCAACCTGAAAAGCTCGAACCCAAGTCGGAAAAATGCGTATTCATAGGATACCCTAAGGAAACTATAGGGTATACCTTCTACTTAAGATCCGAAGGCAAGATCTATGTTGCCAAGAACGGATGCTTTCTGGAAAAAGAGTTTCTCTCGAAAGAAGTAAGTGGGAGGAAAGTAGAACTCGATGAAGTACTACCTCTTGAGCGGGATAGTGACGCAGCACAGGAAACCGTTCCTGTGATGCCCACACCAACTGAAGAGGAAAACCATGATAATGATCAAGGTACTTCGGATCAAGTTACTGCTGAACTTCGTAGGTCCACAAGGACACGTTCCGCACCAGAGTGGTACGGCAACCCTGTCCTGGAAATCATGTTGTTAGACAACAATGAACCTTCGAACTATGAAGAAGCAATGGCGGGCCCGGATTCCAACAAATGGCTTGAAGCCATGAAATCCGAGATAGAATCCATGTATGAAAACAAAGTATGGACTTTGACAGACTTGCCCGATAATCGGCGAGCGATAGAAAACAAATGGATCTTTAAGAAGAAGACGGACGCGGATGGTAATGTTACCATCTATAAAGCTCAACTTGTCGCTAAGGGTTATCGACAGGTTCAAGGGATTGACTACGACGAGACATTCTCTCCCGTAGCGAAGCTAAAGTCCGTCCGAATCATGTTAGCAATTGCCGCATACTATGATTATGAGATATGGCAGATGGACGTCAAAACAGCATTCCTTAACGGGCATCTTAAGGAAGAACTGTATATGATGCAGCCGGAAGGTTTTGTCGATCCTCAGAACGCTAACAAAGTATGCAAGCTCCAGCGATCCATTTATGGACTGGTGCAAGCATCTCGGAGTTGGAACATTCGCTTTGATGAGATGATCAAAGTGTTTGGGTTTATGCAGACTTATGGAGAAGCCTGCGTTTACAAGAAAGTGAGTGGGAGCTCTGTAGCATTTCTCATATTATATGTAGATGACATACTCCTGATGGGAAATAATATAGAATTTCTGGACAGCATTAAGGCCTACTTGAATAAGTGTTTTTCAATGAAGGACCTTGGAGAAGCTGCTTATATATTAGGCATCAAGATCTATAGAGATAGATCGAGACGCCTCATAGGTCTTTCACAAAGCACATACCTTGATAAGATTTTGAAGAGATTCAGAATGGATCAGTCCAAGAAGGGGTTCTTGCCTATGTTACAAGGTATGAGACTGAGCTCAGCTCAGTCACCGACCACGGCAAAAGATAAAGAAGAGATGAGTGTCATCCCCTATGCTTCAGCCATAGGATCTATTATGTATGCCATGCTCTGTACCAGACCCGATGTAAACCTTGCCGTAAGTTTGGTAGCAAGATACCAAAGTAATCCCGGCAAGGAACACTGGACAGCGGTCAAGAATATCCGGAAGTACCTGAAAAGGACAAAGGACATGTTTCTCGTTTATGGAGGAGACAAAGAGCTCGTCGTAAAGGGTTACGTCGACGCTAGCTTCGACTCAGATCTGGATGACTCTAAGTCACAAACCGGATACGTGTATATGTTGAATGGTGGAGCAGTAAGCTGGTGCAGCTGCAAGCAGAGCGTTGTGGCGGGATCTACGTGTGAAGCGGAGTACATGGCAGCCTCGGAGGCAGCACATGAAGCGATTTGGGTGAAGGAGTTCATCACCGACCTAGGAGTCATACCCAATGCGTCGGGGCCGATCAAACTCTTCTGTGACAACACTGGAGCTATTGCCCTCGCAAAGGAGCCCAGGTTTCACAAGAAGACCAGGCACATCAAGCGTCGTTTCAACTCCATCCGCGAAAATGTTCAATATGGAGACATAGAGATTTGCAAAGTGCACACGGATCTGAATGTCGCAGATCCGCTGACTAAACCTCTCTCGCGTGCAAAACATGATCAACACCAGAACTCTATGGGTGTTCGATTCATCACAATGTAACTAGATTAGTGACTCTAGTGCAAGTGGGAGACTGTTGGAAATATGCCCTAGAGGCAATAATAAAAGTATTATTATATTTCATTGTTCATGATAATTGTCTTTTATTCATGCTATAACTGTATTATCCGGAAATCGTAATACACGTGTGAATACTTAGACCACACAATGTCCCTGGTAAGCCTCTAGTTGACCAGCTCGTTGTGATCAACAGATAGTCATGGTTTCCTGACCATGGACATTGGATGTCGTTGATAACGGGATCACATCATTAGGAGAATGATGTGATGGACAAGACCCAATCCTAAGCATAGCATAAAAGATCGTGTAGTTCGTTTTGCTAGAGCTTTGCAAGTGTCAAGTATCTCTTCCTTCGACCATGAGATCGTGTAACTCCCGGATACCGTAAGAGTGCCTTGGGTGTACCAAACGTCACAACGTAACTGGGTGACTATAAAGGTACATTACAGGTATCTCCGAAAGTAGCTGTTGGGTTGACACGGATCGAGACTGGGATTTGTCACTCCATATGACGGAGAGGTATCTCTGGGCCCACTCGGTAATGCATCATCATATTGAGCTCAATGTGACCAAGGTGTTGGACACGGGATCATGCATTACGGTACGAGTAAAGTGACTTGCCGGTAACGAGACTGAACAAGGTATTGGGATACCGACGATCGAGTCTCGGGCAAGTAACGTACCGATTGACAAAGGGAATTGCATACATGGTTTGATCGAATCCTCGACATAGTGGTTCATCCGATGACAACATCGAGGAGCATGTGGGAGCCATCATGGGTATCCAGATCCCGCTGATGGTTATTGACTGAGAGAGTCTCGGTCATGTCTGCATGTCTCCCGAACCCGTAGGGTCTACACACTTAAGTTTCAGTTACGCTAGGGTTATAGGGATATGTATATGCAGTAACCCGAATGTTGTTCGGAGTCCCGGATGAGATCCCGGACGTCACGAGGAGTTCCGGAATGGTCCGGAGGTAAAGATTTATATATGGGAAGTCCTGTTTCGGGCATCGGGACAAGTTTCGGGGTTATCGGTATTTTACCGGGACCACCGGAAGGGTCCCGGGGGTCCACCGGGTGGGTCCACCTGTCCCGGGGGGCCACATGGGCTGTAGGGGGGTGCGCCTTGGCCTAATGTGCCAAGGGCACCAGCCCCACATAGGCCCATGCGCCTAGGGTTTAAGGGGGCAAGAGTCCTAGGAGGGTAAGGCACCTCCTAGGTGCCTTGGGGGGAGGGAAAACCCCCCTTGGCCGCCGCACCCCCTAGGAGATTGGATCTCCTAGGGCCGGCCACCCCCCTTGGCACCCCTATATATAGTGGGGGAGAGGAGGGACTTCATACCTGAACGCCCTGGCCTTTGGTTGCCTCCTTCTCCCTCCCCAACACCTCCTCCACCTCCATAGTGCTTAGCGAAGCTCTGCCGGAGTACTGCAGCTCCATCAACACCACGCCGTCGTGCTTCTGCTGGTGCCATCTCCCTCAACCTCTCCTCCCTTCCTTGCTGGATCAAGAAGGAGGGGACGTGGCTGTTCCGTACGTGTGTTGAACGCGGAGGTGCCGTCCGTTTGGCGCTGGTCATCGGTGATTTGGATCACGTCGAGTACGACTACATCATCACCTTGCAAGCTTCCGCACGCGATCTACAAGTGGTATGTAGATGCAAACTCTCTCCCTAGACTCGTTGCTTAGATGAACTCATAGATGGATCTTGGTGAAACCGTAGGAAAAATTTTAATTTTCTGCAACGTTCCCCAACACGACGTTGTAAAGACGGTACGCCCCGTTGTGGAGAATTTTGGTGACGATGAAGGGTCCTTCCCAAGAAGGAGCAAGCTTGTGTTGTTTCTTCTGATCCACTCGGAGAACTAAGTCCCCTTCCTGGAAGGCTCGACCCCTCACATTTCTGGCGTGGAAACGACGCAAGTCTTGTTGGTAGATGGTCGATCGGATCAGGGCCATCTCCCTTTCTTCCTCTAAAAGGTCGACTGCGTCCTGCCGTGCTTGTTCAGCTTCTGCTTCGTTGTAGAGTTCAACTCGAGGAGCATTGTGGAGGAGATCACTCGGCAAGACTGCTTCGGCTCCGTAGACCAAGAAGAATGGAGTTCTTCTGGTCGACCGATTAGGTGTGGTCCGCAGTCCCCAAAGCACCGAGGGAAGTTCGTCGACCCACGCTCCAGCCGCATGCTTGAGATCACGCATCAGACGGGGCTTCAATCCCTTGAGGATCAGGCCATTGGCTCGCTCTGCTTGTCCATTCGACTGCGGATGGGCGACTGAGGCGTAGTCGACTCGTGTTCCTTGAGAGTTACAGAAATCTCTGAATTCCTCCGAGTCAAAGTTCGACCCATTATCCATGATGATGCTATGTGGCACTCCATATCTGAATATCAGTTCCCTGATGAAGCTAACAACAGTCCCGGCGTCAAGGTTCTTGATTGGTTTAGCCTCAATCCACTTGGTGAACTTGTCGACTGCCACCAGTACATGCGTGAAGCCACTTCGACCCATTCTCAAAGGACCAACCATGTCCAACCCCCATACTGCGAAAGGCCAGACGAGTGGAATGGTCTTCAGAGCTGATGCAGGCTTGTGCGACATATTCGAGTAGAACTGACATCCTTCGCACTTGTCCACTATTTCCTTTGCCATCTCATTCGCCTTTGGCCAATAAAATCCGGCTCGGTATGCTTTGGCCACAATGGTCCGAGAGGACGCATGATGACCACAGGTCCCCGAGTGGATATCATTAAGGATGATTCGACCTTCTTCTAGCGTTATGCATTTCTGACCAACTCCCGTTGCGCTTTCTCTGTATAACTGCCCTTTGATTACGGTAAAGGCCTTGGATCGACAGACGATCTGTCGAGCCTCTTCCTCATCTTCTGGGAGTTCTTTTCTTAGGATATACGTGATATATGGAACTGTCCAGTCCGGAATGACCACTAAGACCTCCATGATCAAGTCGACCACTGCTAGGACCTCAACCTCAGTCGGATCTGTGGCACTCTTGGGTTGTGGAGCTTCTTCAGTGAAAGGATCTTCTTTGACTGATGGAGTGTGTATATGCTCCAAAAACACACCACTCGAAATGGCTTCTCTCTTGGAACCTATCTTTGCCAGATCATCTGCTGCCTGATTTTTCAGTCGGGGTATATGATGGAGCTCTAACCCCTCAAACTTCTTTTCCAGCTTCCTCACTGCATTGCAGTATCCAGTCATGACTGGGATTCTCACGTCCCACTCCTTCATCACTTGGTTGACCACTAATTCTGAATCGCCATAGACCATCAGGCGACGGACGCCGAGTGAAATGGCCATGCGTAATCCATATAAGAGGGCCTCATACTCTGCCTCGTTGTTGGAGGAATCAAAGTGAATCTGGAGCACATATCTAAGTTTATCTCCTCTGGGGGAAACCAAGACCACCCCAGCACCGGAACCATTCAGCATTTTAGAGCCATCAAAGAACATGGTCCAATGCTCCGAGTGAACTTCAGTCGGCTGCTATTGTTCAATCCACTCGGCGAGGAAATCTGCTATTGCCTGGGACTTAATGGCTTTCTTTGCCTCAAACTTGATATCAAGGGGAAGAAGTTCAATCGCCCACTTCTCCACTCGACCGGTTGCATCTCTGTTGTGCAAAATCTCTGATAGTGGAGCGTCGCTGACAACTGTGATGGAATGATCAGAGAAATAATGAGCAACCTTCTTCGTGGTCATGTATATTCCATACACAAGCTTCTGATAATGAGGGTATCTCTGCTTGGATGGAGTCAAAACTTCAGACAAATAATACACTGGGCGTTGAACTTTGAAGGCTTTTCCTTCTTCCTCCCGCTCGACCGTAAGCACTGTACTGACGACTTGTCCTGTGGCTGCGATATAAAGCAACAGAGGCTCTTTGCTGATTGGAGCAGCAAGCACCGGCTGGGTGGAGAGCAGAGCTTTTAGCTCGGCAAACGCTGCATCAGCTTCTAGAGTCCACGCGAACTTGTCTGCCTTCTTCATCAGTCGGTAAAGAGGTAATGCCTTTTCACCGAGTCGTGAGATGAATTGACTTAATGCGGCCAAGCATCCAGTAAGCTTCTGGACATCGTGCACTCGAACAGGGCGTTTCATTCGGAGAATAGTGCCGATCTTTTCTGGATTAGCATCTATCCCTCGCTCGGAAACGAGAAAACCGAGTAACTTGCCACCAGGAACTCCGAATGTGCACTTTGATGGATTGAGCTTGATATCATACCTTCTGAGGTTGGCAAACGTTTCGGCGAGGTCAGCGAGCAGGTCGGAACCTTTTCGTGACTTGACGACGATATCATCCATATACGCTTCCACATTCCGACTGATTTGAGTGAGCAGACACTTCTGAATCATTCGCATAAATGTGGCTCCGGCATTCTTGAGGCCGAATGGCATGGTGATATAGCAGAAGCACCCGAATGGAGTGATGAAAGCTGTTTTTATCTAATCAGGCCCGTACAGACGGATCTGGTGGTACCCGAAATAAGCGTCTAGAAAAGACAATCTCTCGCATCCCGCGGTCGAGTCAACAATTTGATCTATGCGAGGGAGAGGAAAATGATCTTTCGGGCAGGCCCGGTTGATGTGCTTGAAATCAATGCACATTCGGAGCGATTTGTCCTTCTTAGGAACCATGACGACATTGGCGAGCCACTCGGAGTGGTATATCTCTCGGATAAATTCTGCCGCCAACAGTCGAGCCACTTCCTCACCAATGGCTTTTCTCTTCTGGACGGCGGACCGCCGAAGATGCTCTTTAACTGGTTTTGCTGATGAGTCGACTCTTAGGCGATGCTCAGCCAGTCCCCTGGGAACACCTGGCATGTCAGCGGGCTTCCATGCAAAAATGTCCCAGTTCTCACGGAGGAACTGGATGAGCGCTTCTTCCTATTTTGGGTCGAGTGTTGTGGAGATGTGGGTCGAGGCTGCATTGGGATCGGTCGGGTGAATGTGAACAGGCTTCGTCTCACCGGACGACTGAAACGCAGATTCTGTGGCGGCCTTCTTGGACCGCAATAAATCACTCGGATCTGCATTTTGCTTGTATTCTTCAAACTCGACCGTTGTCACCTGGGAATCGGCAATCTTTGAGCCCTTCTGAAAGCACTCTTCTGCCTTTTTCCGATCACCGTGACAGTGATCACTCCTTTGGGGCCGGACATCTTCAGTTTGAGGTACACGTAACATGGTCGAGCCATGAACCGTGCATAAGATGGTCTCCCCAAAATTGCATGATACGCACTCTGAAAATCCACGACCTCAAATGTCAACTTCTCTTTGCGAAAATGTTTCGAATCACCAAACACCACGTCTAGAGCTATTTGGCCGAGTGACTCGGCCTTCTTCCCTGGTATAACTCCATGAAAGCTCATGTTACTGGTGCTCAGTCGGGACATCGGAATGCCCATTCCTTTCAGTGTATCTGCATACAACAGATTCAGCCCACTACCACCGTCCATCAGCACTTTTGTCAGTCGAGTGCCTTCGACAACTGGATCGACCACCAAAGCTTGCCTCCCAGGGGTGGCAATATGAGTCGGGTGATCAGATTGGTCGAATGTGATGGGTGTTTGGGACCATCTCAGATAACTTGCTTTTGCTGGGGCAACCATGTTCACCTCACGGTTAATGACTTTCAGTCGACTCTTGCTTTCCACATCTGCAAAGATCATCAGAGTGGAGTTGGCATGCGGATATCCTTCCTCACTGTCCTCCTTGTCCTCGGCCTTGTCCGACTCCTTTCCCTTGTCCTTAGACTGTTTTCCCTGAAACTACTGGATCAGGAGTCGACATTGGCGTGTGGTATGCTTTGGGTAAATGATATTGCCCTCTTCGTCTTTCTTCGTGTGGATGTGACACGGCATATCCATCACGTCGTTCCCTTCTTTATCCTTTACCTTCTTAGGGTTCCAGGATCCTTTTGGTTTCCCTTTAAATTTTCCTTGAGTCATGGCTAGAGCCTCTCCAGGAGCTGCTGGTTCAGCCTTCCGCTTCTGTTTCCGACTGGTGTTTCCCTTCTCCGACTGACTCGGTTTGTACTTGCCGCTTCGGAGTCGGTCTTCTTCTTCACCGTTGGCGTACTTGGTAGCAATCTCCATCATCCGACTCAGGGTCATGTCTCCGGTTCGACCAAACTTCAGACTCAGTTCTCTGTCCTTGACGCCGTCCTTGAAGGCGCAGACTGCCTGATGATCGGACACATTCTCCACAGTATGGTGCAAAGTGATCCATCTCTGAATATACTCCCTAAGAGTTTCATTGGTCTTCTGCACACAGACTTGCAGCTTCGTCAATCCTGCCGGTCGCTTGCAAGTTCCTTCAAACGTTCTGACGAACACTCGGGACAGATCTTTCCAAGTGTGAATGCTACCAGGAGGTAACTGATTCAGCCACGCTCTGGCAGAACCTTCCAACATGAGGGGTAAATGTTTCATGGCCACCTCGTCGTTCCCACCACCGATCTGAACCGCCACTCGGTAGTCCTCAAGCCAAGTTTCAGGCTTAGACTCACCGGTGAACTTGCTGACTCCTGTTGCCAACCTGAAATTGGGGGGGATCAGTGCGGCTTTGATAGCTCTGATGAAACACTCCGGACCAGTAACATGCACTCGACTACTTGTGGGCGCATCTCTGTCGGGTCCATCCCGATGGGCTCTGTTCCGGTCGACCAAGCCTTGCACGATAATGGATCGCGCGTCGAAGCCCGGTTCTCTGAGGTCGACTGGGGATCTTTGGCCCACACTGAGCTGACGCCTGTCGTCTTGCCGCCGAGGAGCGCAAGACCCTACCCTCGGAGGGGAAGCAGGCACTCGACGCCTATCATCTCGGTCGTGTCGGTCTCTGTACTGGTCCTGCCGGTTCTCGCGCCCTTCTCGCCGCGGAGGCGATCTGGGACTGTGAGCCGACTGAACCGTATTCGTAGCGACGGATCGACTGTGAATTCTGTTGCGCGACTGCGACACGGCTGAATTCTGGTCTCCTGCTGCCCGGAGCAAATCTCTGATCTGCATCAAGCCTTTGCTAGCTTCCGACTGAGAGGGCTGGATGGACTCTGCTATATGGGTCGCAGCTGCTAAGTTCTGGATTGGGGTTCGATATACCTGAGTCGGCGGGAAGAGTTGACGTCGATTGGCGTCGGGAACTCGTTGTCGCGCGCGCTCGTCGAGTGCTCGCTGAAGATTATCCAAGCGAGCACGTTCGGCCAAATTGGCCAATCGTGCCTCCTCCAAGGCGCGAGCCTCGAGGGTTTCTCCTGCGATGGGAGTATGCAGGGCATCCATATTCCTGCGGCGAAGTTCCTCTCTTTGCAGAGAGTCGAGTGGCTCGGGCTGGTACTCTTCGTGGCCTCGTGCGGGGTCGTCTCCATCGCCTGCCCCACCATCATGGGCGAAGCCAGGCGGACTGCGAGGCCCGTTGACCATCAGGATTTCCGCCGCTGGATCACTGCTATCGCATTCGGATGCAGTCTCTACGGAGCCAGTCGACAGATCGAACAGGACGTAGAGAGATTCGTCGGGATCGATCGCCGCAACTTGAGTGGTGGCCGTCTGGCGAGCCACCGCGTGTCTCACCCACCGCTGAAGCCTCAACCGACCAGAGCGCTTGCGCTGGCGGGAGACCGGGAGGGTGGTCGATAAGGGAGTCGACCGATACGGGGTCGACGGTTGCCGCAGCAGGACGCCGCGGACACAGGCGCGAAAGTGCGTCGCCCCGCGGACGGGGAGCGCATCAATGTCGACTGGAGCCTCCTGGAGCCAGGCGGAGTCGTCGGCGACGAAGGTGAGAGCGCCGAGGCGGACCTCGTGTCCCTCAACCAAAACTCCAGCAGCCACCATGATGAAAGTACTCGGAAGAATCGCAACTTCTCCACAAAATCGCTAAAACACCATGCCCCACAGTGGGCGCCAACTGTCGTGGTTCTAAGTCTGGCAGTAGAGTGGGGGGTAGGTAAGGAGAGGCAAGGTCTTAGCTATGGAGAGGTTGTAAACACAAGGGATGTACGAGTTCAGGCCCTTCTCGGAGGAAGTAAAAGCCCTACGTCTCGGAGCCCGGAGGCGGTCGAGTGGATTATGCGTATATGAGTTACAGGGGTGCGAACCCTTCTACCTGTGGAGGGGGGTGGCTTATATAGAGTGCGCCAGGACCCAGCCCACCCACGTAATGAAGGGTTTAAGGTACATAAAGTCTGGGGCGTTACTGGTAACGCCCCAAATAAAGGGTCTTAATTATCATAAAGTCTACTTAATTACAGACCGTTGCAGTACATAGCGCTTCTTGACCTTCTAGTGGTCGAGTGAGTCTTCGTGGTCGAGTCCTTCCAGTCAGTCGAGTGAGTTCTGTATCGGTCGACTGGAAGGTAATCTTTTCTAAGGGTGTCCTTGGGCAGGGTACTTAGATCAGGTCTGTGACCCTACCCTAGTTACATGACTCCATCACAGTGCCCGGACGGTCATTTGCGATCAAGACGCCGCCGCGGCCGTCCTATTGTGTATGTTGACATAGGCAATGTGGTCTTTGGCATCTGCGAGGCAACGAAGTTTGGGAACGGGCCCGAAGCGAGTGATTTGGACGTGGTGGCAGCTGTAGTAAAGAGATGAGAATAAGCCGTCGATGGCAATGCGGACCGAGTTCTGGATGATGAACTGGTCTACATGGCCTGGCACGAAGTCAAACCAGCCACCCTTGGTGTCGTTGAGCATGAAGAAAACCATCGACGAATCGGTCCCGGCTTCGGGATGGCTGAAGCCTTGAAGGTTTAGAGCTCAAAATTGCAGTCGCAGAGGACATTGCGGTGAATTAAACTGAAGTAACATAAAGCGGTAAATGAAACTTAAGCAAATTAATTAATCCAGAGGGGCCACACAAAAGTTCTAGATTCCTATCAAGACTGTCAAGTGCCTATAGCACAGCCGACGATGCCATGAACAGAAAAACAATAGCACTGACAAGCGTGTTGATGCCCATCACTAAGTAGATACGGGCCATTGTACTATCTAGTGTGCTTCCCAATCTCCATGATCACCATTGGTGTGCAAAGGCATATGTCTTTGCTATCCTGAGACCTACCATTCCCAAATGATCTTCTAAAACACTTCTGAAAACTATAGTTGGTTCTTTTTTAGCACCATGCATTACCTTTGGCTCCCAGGGTCTCGCATTGATGCATGGTTCATTTTATAGCTGATTGATTCAGCCACCTCTATGTGGAAAGGATTGTGATTGATCTTAACAATGGTCAAGTTTTGAGCTATAAAGTTCTGATGTACTATCTGGTCTAAATTGTAGATCTGCCTCTTTAATTTGATTAATGAGAGCTACATTCACCCCTTTGTAAACAATTGTTTGTAGAGAGGATGGCAGCACACCCATGTTTGTTTTAGAGAATAGGCGATTGCCCGGCTTGAGCGAACTGAAGCCCTTAAAGCGTTATACAAGTTAGGTCCAAAATAAAAAGCAGAAAATAAATAAGTTGGATACAAGCCTCAAGAGGCCCTTGGCTCACGAGCCAATTACTAAACAAGAGAAAACTACTAGCATAGTGCTTCGATGACCGATAGTGGCTCAGACATTAGGTAAGATGACACCTTCCTTTAATGCATGAGCATGTGACTGACAATTGTTCCAGAGTAAGTAAATCACCTCCACCTCCTGTGGTTTGTTCAATAGCCTCCATAGCTGTAAGAAGATAGCCAGTTTGTAAAGTGCATCAGCCGGGTGCTTTATAAGGGAACCTTCAATTAAGGCTTTGTTGCGAATTTGCCACAAAGACCACGATAAAGCAGTATACCCATGTGGATTCGCTTTTCATTACCCACAAAAGTTCCAAAAGAATAGCTACTCATTCAAGTTCAAAAAGAATAGTTAGCCACTAATGACTCATTTTGTAAATTTCCAAATCTGCCATATGCACTATATAATTGTTAAACTAATTCACTAGTTGTTTCATCAACCAACACTTGAAGCTACCAGTGGCGTAAAGGGGAAAACACAATTCCTTTGCATGACTTGTTTGCACTCATTCTAAAAAAAATTAAGTCTCCTTTTACCATAGTATTAATTACAAGGTATAGTAGTACAATGATCATCTAGTAGGAACAACTTATGTTTACAATTTCTTGAACATAAAAAAAATCTAGTGACAGTATTTTAGGGCATCCTATATAACAGATCAAGTCCCTCTTAACCAATATTTGTGAAGTATCGATGTCCATCCTGTTCATCTTGTGCAGCTGGTTGGGCACTCATTTCCATGGCCCACATCCAAAATGATGGCGATGCCCTCGGCCTTATGTTCGTTCCGTGGCAATGTCTTTACAAGTGAGAGACAAATACTTAGATGAGATCCTTACCTTGGTCATTGCCGGTGACGACACTGTCCTAGTCCTAGGATGTCGTTCCCCTTGTTGGAGGCGTCGTCGTGGAGCCCCTTCACCTCCTTTAGGCATTTGAATCTAGTGCTCTCCGAGTGAAAACCTATGCTTTGGCTTTGGGTGAAGCGGACGGCGGCGACGTTCACGTCACATCCTTCTTGGGGGTGTCGCCTTGGAGGTCCATTGCTACGCCTTGCGTCGATGGTTGGCATGGTCTGACATCTTCGCCATCGGCCTGGAGGGTTCGCGGCCTCGGGGCCGGTGTGGTGGCTGGGGCGGCGGCTCTGGATAACTTTTTTGCGTTGTGGAGCGTCGGATCTGGTCATTAGGGTGGCAGAGTCGTTGGCTCGTCGGGTTCGTGGCCTTGGGGTCGGAGTGGAAGTCGGAGCCGCGGCTCCGGAGAGGGCCTTCGTTTGCAGGGTGTCATTTCTGGTCATCGGGGTGACAGAGTCGTCGGCTCGTTTGGGACACAGCCTCGGGGCTGGTGTGTGCATTATTGAGGTTTGTATGTCGGTGCGGCGGCTCCGGGTCGTGTTGTAGGGTGTCGATTCCGGTCGCTTGGGCGACGAAGTTGTCCGCTCTATTGGGGCGCAGCCTCGGGGCTGGTGTGGATGTGCAACATATGTATCTGATTTCGGCCAGTTTTCCTTATTAACTGGTGAATTATCTTCTTCTATATGAAAAGGCAGAACTCCTGCAGTTGCTCGAAAAACAAATTATATGTGATCAAGGTCCATTGTAAAGAGAGGGGGGTAGGTGATGTCTTAGTTCCAGATCCCTCTCTGTGTATGTTGAAGAGGAGATACATGTTGAACAGGGGCTCAGCTTCAACACTCAGAATTAGTCCTACAATAAATGCCATTGCCGATTATTTGCAGCATGCACAATCTCTTTCATCACCATTAGTTACTGAAACAGATTTTGGATAAAGGAAGAAATATCATATGTACAATGGCATACATGTTCACCATCCCGAGACCTATCATTCTCAAACGATCCTAAACAAACTATATATATTTTTGCCATCTTGCATTTGCTTTGGCTCCCAGGTAATTGCAACAATGCATAGGCCACTTTTATAGCTAACGGCTCCAACCACCTCTATATGGACATGGTTGTGATCGATGGTCAGTTATAGTGCTATAAAAGTTCTCATGTGTTGTCTGCTCTAAATTTTAGAACTTTTTTTAGAAAAGGAGGAAGACCCCCCGCCTTTGCATCTGGACGATGCATGCAGCCCCTTTATTAATTATTCACATAAGACCTTACAAAGTAATAAAACAGTAAGACTAAAGTCATCCTCTAGGCAACATATGTCGCCACTCCTATCCAGTTGATGAACGGATGTTGACAGTCTGGACCTAATACCAAACAGACCTCACAGCCAAACCTAACATCTAAGACCTGAGGCCCCAACCAGGACGCCTGCCAGGTATGGGCACCAACCGGTTCGGCGCACACTCAGAGTCCGCCACCGCCACCTGCCACCAATCCATCTTCAGGGTTGTACTGCTGCATCGACCTTGCCCGGTCTAGATGCCGTCGACACCACCACGACACCAGACAACGTCACCCTCCCATGCGAGTCCATCATCGCACATCAGATGCCTAATCTCCAGGGCTCCATGCCATCGAGATCTGTCACCATCAATGTGTATGATGAAGCACCGCTCCATCAAAGATGTCATCCACTGGTCCCTCGAGCCCGCGTACACCTCCAAGAAAGACGCCCCAAAGGGGGAAACGACACAATCGCGCCGCCGTCTTCTGATCTATCGATCAAGGATTTCCCCCAGAGGTAGCAGATAGTAGTCTAGAACAATTTTAGACCTACCTCATTTGTTTGATTAATGATCTATGATTCGCCTCACAGAACAATTGTTTGCAGAGAGTTTGGAACCAGACCCGTGTCGTTAATTAACTTACAGTTACCCGCTAAAGTTACAAACAATGGGCAGCCACTAAAGACCTACTTTGTTGAAGTTCTAAATCTGGCATGTGCACTCCGTTTAGTAGACTGATACGCAACAATCCCTTACCTAAGAATAGTCAAGTCTCTCTTACCACAGTGTTGATCATCCAGTATGCAAGTGTCATGTTTAAAATTTCTTTATATGTATATTTGGGGCATTGTCACTACAAGAAATATGTCAACTAGTGACCTTCTGTCAGTGACCCTGGAAGAATTGGTCATAGATCTATGACCATTTGAGACCAATTGGTCAAAAGCTGTTCGGGGGGCTCCAAACCCTAAACCATTGCGACCATTTTGGTCAGAAAGGTCGTAATTTCCTTACATGAAATGGTCATAAAGCAAACAACGCTAGTCCGCTGCCTTATTTCTAGTTGTTAACGACCAATATAGATGGTCATAGCCTTGTAAATTATGGTGGGTTGTGATGACTAGGCGCCATCTCATCAGTTTTGCCTATGTGTCATGTCCATGTGTCAATTTTTGCCCTAGGTTGTGAAGCAACCTATATTTCTGTTATTCCGAAAATTCCCAAACAATTCTCATAAATTGTTTGGATCCTATCTTCATCAAATATGTCAAAAACCTTCCTTGCCTAGTTCAAAAATAATTCAAAAATATTCATTTTCCTATTCTGTTCATAGCAGCACTTTGTGAAGGAAGTACCACTTTGGCATGTCCAAATAGTATCTATTTTCTACAGTGCTTTCCTATGCCCAAATAATCATCGTACACCAAATTCCAGCTCAATCCATTCATTATTTTGAGCCCAGCTTCAACATTCGTATTTATGTCCAATGTGGTACTTTGCAAAGCAAGTACCACCTAGGCTCCTCCTTTTGAGCTGAAAATTTGTGAAGACGGTCTTCTTAGTAACTGATCATCCTCAGCTGAAACTCACGCCCATTAGCCATGTACATTTCCCGTACCGCTAATCAAACACTTGGCTGCTAATTCATGTTTGAGCATCGATCGGTCTTCTCGTGAGAATCTTACGTTGTAATTTTCTTCCTAGCACCTACCTGGGGAGTGCCCAACCCACTAGACATGCCTAGGCCGCCCAGAACACATGGCAACACGAGTTTACGCGCTCTAGAGTTGGGGCCCTCGGCCACCGCCCAAACCTCAACGTATCGCCACCAAACCATGTATTTATGATTAAATAGGTACTTATGTAACTAAAAATGATTTTTGGAAAAAAAATAAATAGCATACTATGAGGCAGCTGCAATTCAAATTTGACCCGCTTCCAGCTGAATCGGCGGAAATTTTTTCTTTTTCACGAGAGGTGGATCAAAACTTTTTACACCCAACCATTTTGCCAATTGTGCATTAAATATGTCCTAGTATTTTATAAAATTCATTTGGTCCAATCTTGCAACAATTATTTGGGAGGTCCTTCACAAAAAAAACTCCTTTTGGGCACTCGAAAAATGGAAAATGGTTTTTTCGTCCAATGAAAATGAAAACTTCCTTAGGCAACATTGTTTGCCATTCCAATATGCACCCTTGTGCACAATATGAGATCATTTGAACAAACTATGCCATGAATGTGGCCATAAGATTGATCATTTGGCTTCAAAGCTATTGATCTCCATACGTGATAGCTCGTTTCTTAGAACACTTTTTTAAAATAATTGCCGTATTACAAGTTTTTTATTTTTCCTGTGAACTTGGCCACATATAATGACACAATGCGGAGGTTTACCAATTTTTTGATTTGTTTTTGAATTTTTTATGCCCGTTTCAAAATGCGGTCAAAACAGCGGGAATGACCGTTCGTAGCTAGTGGTTGAATCTTGGAAAATTTCTGATGTTTCTCTGATTAGATAGATACTTATGTACCTAGAAATGATTTTTGGAAAAAATCAAGAGCAAACTATGAGGCAGCTGCAGTTCAAATTTGACCTGCTTCCTGCTGAATCGGAGAAAATTTGTCTTTTTCACCAGAGTTGGATGAAAACTTTTTACACCCAACCTTTTAGTCAATTGTGCATTAAATATGTCCTAGAATTTTATAAAAATTATTTGGTCCAATTTTGCAACAATTATTTGGTAGGTCCTTCACAAAAAAAAATCTCATTTCGGGCACTCGGAAAATGAAAAATGCTTTTTTCATCCAAAGAAAATGAAAACTTCCTTAGGCAACATTGTTTGCCATTCCAAGATGCAGCCTTGTGCAGAATATGATATCATTTGAACAAACTATGCCATGAATGTGGCCATAAGATTGATCATTTGGCTTGAAAGCCATGAATCTTCACGCATGATAGCTAATTTCTGAGAACACTTTTTTAAAATAATTGCCGTATTACAAGTTTATTATTTTTCCTGGAAACCTGGTCATATATAATGACACAATGCGAAGGTTTTCCAATTTTATGATTTTTTTTGAATTTTTTATGCCCGTTTCAAATGCGATCAAAACAGGAGGAATGACCGTTCCTAGCTAGTGGTTGAATCTTGGAAATTTTTTGGAGTTTCTATGATTAAATAGATACTTATGTACCTAGAAATGATTTTTGGAAAAAACAAAGAGCAAACTATGAGGCAGCTGCAGTTCAAATCTGACCTGCTTCCTCGTGATTCGGCGAAAATTTGTCTTTTTCACCAGAGGTGGATCAAAACTTTTGACACCCAACCGTTTAGTCAATTGCGCATGAAATATGTCCTAGTATTTTATTAAAATGATTTGGTCTAATTTTGCAACAATTATTTGGTAGGTCCTTCACAAAAAAACCTCATTTCGGGCACTCGGAAAATGAAAAATGCTTTTTTCATCCAAAGAAAATGAAAACTTCCTTAGGCAACATTGTTTGCCATTCCAAGATGCACCCTTGTGCACAATATGAGATCATTTGAACAAACTATGCCATCAATGTGGCCACAAGATTGATCATTTGGCTTGAAAGCCATGAATCTTCACGCATGATAGCTCATTTCTGAAAACACTTTTTTAAAATAATTGCCGTATTAAAAGTTTATTATATTTACTGGAAACTTGGTCATATATAATGACACAATGCGAAGGTTTTCCAATTTTATGAATTTTTTTGAATTTTTTATGGCCGTTTCAAAATGCAGTCAAAACGGCGGGAATAACCGTTCCTAGCTAGTGGTTGAGTCTTGGAAATTTTTTGGTGTTACTTTGATTAAATAGATGCTTATGTACCTAGAAATTATTTTTGGAAAAAATAAATAGCAAACTATGAGGCAACTGAAGTTCAAATTTGACCTGCTTCCTACTGAATCGGCGGAAATTTGTCTTTTTCACCAGAGGTGGATCAAAACTTTTGACACCCAACCTTTTAGTCAATTGTGCATTAAATATTTCCTAGTATTTTATAAAAATGATTTGGTTCAATTTTGCAACAATTATTTGGTAGGTTCTTCACAAAAAAACCTCATTTCGGGCACTCGGAAAATGAAAAATGCTTTTTTCATCCAAAGAAAATGAAAAATTCCTTAGGCAATATTGTTTGCCATTCCAAGATGCACCCTTGTGCACAATATGAGATCATTTGAACAAACTATGCCATCAATGTGGACATAAGATTGATCATTTGGCTTGAAAGCCATGGATCTTCACGCATGATAGCTCATTTCTGAAAACACTTTTTTAAAATAATTGCCGTATTAAAAGTTTATTATATTTACTCGAAACTTGGTCATATATAATGACACAATGCGAAGGTTTTCCAATTTTATGAATTTTTTTGAATTTTTTATGGCCGTTTCAAAATGCAGTCAAAACGGCGGGAATAACCGTTCCTAGCTAGTGGTTGAGTCTTGGAAATTTTTTGGTGTTACTTTGATTAAATAGATGCTTATGTACCTAGAAATTATTTTTGGAAAAAATAAATAGCAAACTATGAGGCAACTGAAGTTCAAATTTGACCTGCTTCCTACTGAATCGGCGGAAATTTGTCTTTTTCACCAGAGGTGGATCAAAACTTTTGACACCCAACCTTTTAGTCAATTGTGCATTAAATATTTCCTAGTATTTTATAAAAATGATTTGGTTCAATTTTGCAACAATTATTTGGTAGGTTCTTCACAAAAAAACCTCATTTCGGGCACTCGGAAAATGAAAAATGCTTTTTTCATCCAAAGAAAATGAAAAATTCCTTAGGCAATATTGTTTGCCATTCCAAGATGCACCCTTGTGCACAATATGAGATCATTTGAACAAACTATGCCATGAATGTGGACATAAGATTGATCATTTGGCTTGAAAGCCATGGATCTTCACGCATGGTAGCTCATTTCTGAGATCACTTTTTTAAAATAATTGTCGTATTACAAGTTTATTATTTTTCCTGGAAACTTGGTCATATATAATGACACAATGCGAAGGTTTTCCAATTTTATGATTTGTTTTTGAATTTTTTATGCCCGTTTCAAAATGCGGTTAAAACGGCGGGAATGACCGTTCCTAACTAGTGGTTGAATCTTGGAAATTTTTTGGTGTTTATCTGATTAAATAAATACTTATGTACCTAGAAATGATTTTTGGGAAAAATAAAGAACAAACTATGAGGCAGCTGCAGTTCGAATTTGACCTACTTCCTACTGAATCGGCGAAAATTTGTCTTTTTCACCAGAGGTGGATCAAAACTTTTGACACCCAACCTTTTTGTCAATTGTGCATTAAATATGTCCTAGTATTTTATAAAAATGATTTGGTCTAATTTTGCAACAATTATTTGGTAGGTCCTTCACAACAAAACCTTATTTTGGGCACTCGAAAAATGATAAATACTTTTTTCGTCCAAAGAAAATGAAAACTTCCTTAGGCAACATTGTTTGCCATTCGAATATGCACCCTTGTGCACAATATGAGATCATTTGAACAAATATATTGCAGATCCTTAAAAAAATCATTTTTGGCACAAGACAAATTATTTTTAGTCAGCCATGACCAATTTAGATGGTCATAACGTCGTACTGCATTCTGATTGGTCCATGGACGTATCACGCGGATCATGCATCAAACACCGTCGGATGCTCACGGATCCAACTGCAGTCCTCAACCCTTCCACACCAACCCTGAAACCCTAGATAGTCATTTTGCATCCACCCTCCCCCCGCCTCATTTCTTTCCACATCTCTATCGATCCCCTTCCAGATCCCCCGTCTCCTCGCCCGATGGAGAGAGAGAGCTTGCCTCCTCCCTTCCAGATCCATCACCGCCGTCACCTCCCTCCGACGGAGCTCGCCGCCGTTCCCCACGCCTTGCTCCTCTCGCCCCTCCCCTTCCAAACTCCCCACAGCGACGTCCGACGGCCTCACCGCGGTGCAAAATCTCCCACCATCGCGAAGCCAGCGAGGATGTTCCCGTGCCGGCGGCTAGTGTCACCGCCGCTGCCGCGGGCGCTCACCGACGCGGTGGCTGCCATGGCCATCGACGTTGCTGCATGGCCAAGGAGAGGTGGGTGCGGATGGTGGTGAAGCAGATCCAGCGGGAGCTGGCGGACATGCTGACCCGCGACCCCGTCATGAAGCGCGCCATCCTCCCCAAGGCCCCCCAGGTGTTGGGGAACGTTGCAGAAAATTAAAAATTTTCCTACGGTTTCACCAAGATCCATCTATGAGTTCATCTAAGCAACAAGTCAAGGGAGTGAGTTTGCATCTACATACCACTTGTAGATCGCGTGCGGAAGCTTGCAAGGGGATGGTGATGATGGAGTCGTACTCGACGTGATTCAGATCACCGATGTCCAAGTGCTGAACGGACAGCACCTCCGCGTTCAACACACGTACGGGATGGGAGACGTCTCCTCCTTCTTGATCCAGCAAGGGGGAAGGAGAGGTTGAGGAAGATCGCTCCAACGGCAGCACGACGGCGTGGTGGTGTTTGTGCAGCAGTACTCCGACAGAGCTTCGCAAGCGCGTAACGGAGGAGGAGATGTGTTGGGGAGGGGAGGGGCTGCGCCTTGGAGATGGGTACAACAGCCCTCCCCTCACCCCTCTATTTATAGGGGAAGGGGCAAGGGGGGCCGACCCCTCTAGATGGGATCTAGAGGGGGGGGGCGGCGGCCAGGAAGGGGGGACTTGCCCCCCAAGCAAGGGGGGCGCCCCCCTTAGGGTTTCCCCCCAACCCTAGGCGCATGGGCCCAAGGTGGGGGGCACGCCCAGCCCTCCAGGGGCTGGCTCCCTCCCCTTTGCGTCCCATGTGGCCCTCCGGGAGGGGTGGCCCCTCCCGGTGGACCCCCGGAACCTCTCCGGTGGCCCCGGTACAATACCGATAAGCCCCCGAAACTTTCCGGTGTCCGTAGAACAACTTCCCATATATAAAACTTCACCTCCGGACCATTCCGGAACTCCTCGTGACGTCCGGCATCTCATCCAGGACTCCGAACAACATTCGGTAGTCACATACTAGTCTTCCTAATAACTCTAGCGTCACCGAACCTTAAGTGTGTAGACCCTACAGGTTCGGGAGACATGTAGACATGACCGAGACCACTCTCCGGTCAATAATCAACAGCGGGATCTGGATACCCATGTTGGCTCCCACATGCTCCTCGATGATTTCATCGGTTGAACCCTGTATACAATTCCCTTTGTCAATCGGTACGTTACTTGCCCGAGACTCGATCGTCGGTATCCCAATACCTTGTTCAGTCTCGTTACCGGCAAGTCACTTTACTCGTACCGTAATGCATGATCCCGTGGCCAACACCTTGGTCACCTTGAGCTCATTATGATGATGCATTACCGAGTGGGCCCAGAGATACCTCTCCGTCATACGGAGTGACAAATCCCAGTCTCGATCCGTGTCAACCCAACAGACACTTTCGGAGATACCTGTAGTGCACCTTTATAGTCACCCAGTTACGTTGTGATGTTTGATACACCCAAAGCACTCCTACGGTATCTGGGAGTTACACGATCTCATGGTCGAAGGAAGAGATACTTGACATTGGCAAAGCTCTAGCAAACGAACTACACGATCTTTGTGCTATGCTTAGGATTGGGTCTTGTCCATCACATCATTCTCCTAATGATGTGATCCCGTTATCAACGACATCCAATGTCCATAGCCAGGAAACCATGACTATCTGTTGATCACAACAAGCTAGTGAACTAGAGGCTTACTAGGGACATATTGTGGTCTATGTATTCACACGTGTATTACGATTTCCGGATAATACAGTTATAGCATGAATAAAAGACAATTATCATGAACAATGAAATATAATAATACTTTCATTATTGCCTCTAGGGCATATTTCCAACAGTCTCCCACTTGCACTAGAGTCACCAATCTAGTTACATTGTGATGAATCGAACTGTTGGAAATATGCCCTAGAGGCAATAATAAAAGCATTATTATTATATTTCCTTGTTCATGATAATTTTCTTTATTCATGCTATAATTGTGTTATCCGGAAATCGTAATACATGTGTGAATAACAGACACCAACATGTCCCTAGTAAGCCTCTAGTTGACTAGCTCGTTGATCAATAGATAGTCATGGTTTCCTGACTATGGACATTGGATGTCATTGATAACGGGATCACATCATTATGAGAATGATGTGATGGACAAGACCCAATCCTAAACATAGCACAATATCGTATAGTTCGTATGCTAGAGTTTTCCAATGTCAAAGTATCTTTTCCTTAGACCATGAGATCGTGTAACTCCCGGATACCATAGGAGTGCTTTGGGTATACCAAACGTCACAACGTAACTGGGTGACTATAAAGGTAGACTACGGGTATCTCCGAAAGTGTCTGTTGGGTTGACATGGATCAAGACTGGGATTTGTCACTCCGTATGACGGAGAGGTATCACTGGGCCCACTCGGTAGTGCATCATCATAATGAGCTCAAAGTGACCAAGTGTCTGGTCACGGGATCATGCATTACGGTACGAGTAAAGTGACTTGCCGGTAACGAGATTGAATGAGGTATTGGGATACCGACGATCGAATCTCGGGCAAGTAACATATCGATTGACAAAGGGAATTGCATACGGGGTTGATTGAATCCTCGACATCATGGATCATCCGATGAGATCATCGTGGAGCATGTGGGAGCCAACATGGGTATCCAGATCCCGCTGTTGGTTATTGACCGGAGAGCGATCTCGGTCATGTCTACATGTCTCCCGAACCCGTAGGGTCTACACACTTAAGGTTCGGTGACGCTAGGGTTATGAAGATATGTATATGCAGAAACCCAAATGTTGTTCGGAGTCCCGGATGAGATCCCGGACGTCACGAGGAGTTCCGGAATGGTCCGGAGGTAAAGAATTATATATAGGAAGTGCTGTTTCGGCCATCGGGACAAGTTTCGGGGTTATCGGTATTGTACCGGGACCACCGGAGGGGTCCCGGGGGCCCACCGGGTGGGGCCACCTGTCCCGGGGGGCCACATGGGCTGTAGGGGGTGCGCCTTGGCCTTCATGGGGCAAGGGCACCAGCCCCACTAGGCCCATGCGCCTAGGGTTTCCAAGGGGGAGGAGTCCAAGTGGTGGAAGGCACCTCTGGGTGCCTTGGGGGGGAGGGAATCCTCCCCCTGGCCGCCGCACCTAGGAGATCAGATCTCCTAGGCTGCGCACCACCCCCCCATTGGCCCTCCTATATATAGTGGGATAGAGGAGGGACTTGATACACCAGCCCCTGGCGCCTCCCTCTCTCCCCGTTACGTCTCTCCCTCGTAGTATTGGTGAAGCCCTGCTGCTGTGACACCCTGCATCCACCACCACGCCGTCGTGCTGCTGGATCTTCATCAACCTCTCCTTCCCCCTTGCTGGATCAAGAAGGAGGAGACGTCTCCCGTCCCGTACTTGTGTTGAACGCGGAGGTGCCGTCCGTTCGGCACTTGGTCATCGGTGATTTGGATCACGTCGAGTACGACTACATCATCACCGTTCTTTTGAACGCTTCTGTGCGCGATCTACAAAGGTATGTAGATGCATCCAATGACTCGTTGCTAGATGAACTCCTAGATGATCTTGGTGAAACGAGTAGGAAAATTTTTGTTTTCTGCAACGTTCCCCAACAGTGGCATCATGAGCTAGGTCTATGCGTAGTTCTTCTTGCGCGAGTAGAACACAATTAGTTGTGGGCGTGGATTTGTCAACTTTCTTGCCGTTACTAGTCTTTTCTTGCTTCAGCGGTATTGTGGGATGAAGCGGCCCGGACCAACCTTACACGTACGCTTACGTGAGACCGGTTCCACCGACTAACATGCACTAGTTGCATAAGGTGGCTGGCGGGTGTCTGTCTCTCCTACTTTAGTTGGAGCGGATTCGATGAACAGGGTCCTTATGAAGGGTAAATAGAAGTTGACAAATCACGTCGTGGCTTTAACGTAGGTAAGAAGACGTTCTTGCTAGAACCCTAATTCAGCCACGTAAAACATGCAACAACAATTAGAGGACGTCTAACTTGTTTTTGCAGCAAGTGGTTTGTGATATGATATGGCCAAAGTTGTGATGAATGATGAATGATCTATATGTGATGTATGAGATGTTCATGCTATTGTAATAGGAATCACGACTTGCATGTCGATGAGTATGACAACCGGCAGGAGCCATAGGAGTTGTCTTTATTCTTTTATATGACCTGCGCGTCATTGAGAAACGCCATGTAAATTACTTTACTTTATTGCTAAACGCGTTAGCCACAGTAGTAGAAGTAATAGTTGGCGAGCAACTTCATGGAGACACGATGATGGAGATCATGATGATGGAGATCATGGTGTCAAGCTGGTGACAAGATGATCATGGAACCCCCAAGATGGAGATCAAAGGAGCTATGTGATATTGGCCATATCATGTCACGTTTATTATTTGATTGCATGTGATGTTTATCATGTTTTGCATCTTGTTTACTTAGAACGACGGTAGTAAATAAGATGATCCCTAATACTAATTTCAAGAAGTGTTCCCCCTAACTGTGGACCGTTGCGATAGTTCGCTGTTTCAAAACACCACGTGATGATCGGGTGTTTTATTCAGACGTTCACATACAACGGGTGTAAGACAGATTTACACATGCAAACACTTAGGTTGACTTGACGAGACTAGCATGTACAGACATGGCCTCGGAACACAGAAGGCCGAAAGGTCGAGCATGAGTCGTATAGAAGATACGATCAACATGAAGATGTTCACCGATGTTGACTAGTCCGTCTCACGTGATGATCGGACACGGTCTAGTTAACTTGGATCATGTAATACTTAGATGACTAGAGGGATGTCTAATCTAAGTGGGAGTTCATTAATAATTTGATTAGTTGAACTTAATTATCATGAACTTAGTCTAATTATTTTACAATATGTCTTGCAGATCAAATGGCCAACGTAGTCCTCAACTTCAACGCGTTCCTAGAGAAAACAAAGCTGAAAGACGATGGCAGCAACTATACGGACTGGGTCCGGAACCTGAGGATCATCCTCATAGCTGCCAAGAAAGATTATGTCCTACAAGCACCGCTTGGTGACGCACCCGTTCTCCCTGCAGAACAAGATGTTATGAACGCTTGGCAGGAACGTACCGATGACTACTCCCTCGTTCAGTGCGGCATGCTTTACAGTTTAGAGCCGGGGCTCCAAAAGCGTTTTGAGAGACACGGAGCATATGAGATGTTCGAAGAGCTAAAAATGGTTTTCCAAGCTCATGCCCGGGTCGAGAGATATCAAGTCTCCGACAAGTTCTTCAGTTGTAAGATGGAGGAAAACAGTTCTGTCAGTGAGCACATACTCACTATGTCTGGGTTGCATAACCGCTTGACTCAGCTGGGAGTTAATCTCCCGGATGATGCGGTCATTGACAGAATCCTCCAGTCGCTTCCACCAAGCTACAAGAGCTTTGTGATGAACTTCAATATGCAGGGGATGGAAAAGACCATTCCTGAAGTATTTGCTATGCTCAAATCAGCAGAGGTAGAAGTCAAGAAGGAACATCAAGTGTTGATGGTCAATAAAACCACTAAGTTCAAGAAAGGCAAGGGTAAAAAGAACTTCAAGAAGGACGGCAAGGAGGTTGCCGCGCCCGGCAAGCAAGCTGCCGGGAAGAAGCCAAAGAATGGACCCAGGCCCGAGACTGAGTGCTTTTATTGCAAGGGAAGCGGTCACTGGAAGCGGAACTGCCCTAAGTACTTAGCGGATAAGAAGACCGGCAAAACAAAAGGTATATGTGGTATACATGTAATTGATGTGTACCTTACTAGTGCCCGTAGTAGCTCCTGGGTATTTGATACCGGTGCAGTTGCTCACATTTGTAACTCAAAGCAGGGGCTGCGGAATAAGCGGAAACTGGCAAAGGACGAGGTGACGATGCGCGTCGGGAATGGTTCCAAGGTAAATGTGATCGCCGTCGGCACGCTGCCTCTGCATCTCCCTTCGGGATTAGTTTTAAACCTTAATAATTGTTATTTAGTGCCAGCTTTGAGCATGAACATTGTATCGGGATCTCGTTTAATTCGAGATGGCTACTCATTTAAATTCGAGAATAATGGTTGTTCTATTTATATGAGAGATATGTTTTATGGTCATGCTCCTATGGTGAATGGTTTATTCTTTATGAATCTCGAACGTGATGCTACACATGTTCACAATGTGAGTACCAAAAGAAGTAAGGTTGATAATGATAGTCCCACATACTTGTGGCACTGCCGCCTTGGTCACATAGGTGTCAAACGCATGAAGAAGCTCCATGCAGATGGACTTTTAGAGTCTCTTGATTATGAATCATTTGACACGTGCGAACCATGCCTCATGGGTAAGATGACCAAGACTCCGTTCTCAGGAACAATGGAGTGAGCAACCAACTTATTCAAAATCATACATACTGATGTGTGCGGTCCAATGAGTGTTGAGGCTCGCGGTGGCTATCGTTATGTTCTCACCCTCACTGATGATTTAAGTAGGTATGGGTATATCTACTTAATGTAACACAAGTCTGAAACCTTTGAAAAGTTCAAGGAATTTCAGAGTGAGGTTGAAAATCAACGTGACAGGAAAATCAAGTTTCTACGATTAGACCGTGGAGGAGAATACTTGAGTCATGAATTTGGTACACACTTAAGAAAATGTGGAATAGTTTCACAACTCACGCCGCCTGGAACACCTCAGCGTAATGGTGTGTCCGGACGTCGTAATCGCACTCTATTAGATATGGTGCGATCTATGATGTCTCTTACCGATTTACCGCTATCTTTTGGGGGCTATGCTTTAGAGACTGCCGCATTCACTTTAAATAGGGCTCCGTCGAAATCCGTTGAGACGACACCGTATGAATTATGGTTTGGGAAGAAACCTAAGCTATCGTTTCTAAAAGTTTGGGGATGCGATGCTTATGTCAAGAAACTTCAACCTGAAAAGCTCGAACCCAAGTCGGAAAAATGCGTCTTCATAGGATACCCAAAGGAAACTATTGGGTACACCTTCTACCTCAGATCCGAAGGCAAGATCTTTGTTGCCAAGAATGGGTCCTTTCTAGAGAAAGAGTTTCTCTCGAAAGAAGTAAGTGGGAGGAAAGTAGAGCTTGATGAAGTATTACCTCTTGAACCGGAAAATGGCGCAACTCAAGAAAATGTTCCTGAGGTGCCTGCACCGACTAGAGAGGAAGTTAATGATAATGATCAAGATAGTTCTGATCAAGCCCCTACTGAAATTCGAAGGTCCACAAGGACACGTTCCGCACCAGAGTGGTACGGCAACCCTGTCTTGGAAATCATGTTGTTAGACAACAGTGAACCTTCAAACTACGAAGAAGTGATGGCGGGCCCGGATTCCAACAAATGGCTAGAAGCCATGAAATCCGAGATAGGATCCATGTATGAGAATGAAGTATGGACTTTGACTGACTTGCCCGTAGAACGGCGAGCCATAGAAAATAAATGGATCTTTAAGAGGAAGACAGACGCGGATGGTAATGTGACCATCTATAAAGCTCGGCTTGTCTCTAAGGGTTATAGACAAGTTCAAGGGGTTGACTACGATGAAACTTTCTCACCGGTAGCGAAGCTGAAGTCCGTCCGAATCATGTTAGCAATTGCCGCATTCTACGATTATGAAATATGGCAAATGGACGTCAAAACGGCATTCCTTAATGGTTTCCTCAAGGAAGAATTGTATATGATGCAGCCGGAAGGTTTTGTCGATCCTAAGAATGCTGACAAGGTGTGCAAGCTCCAACGCTCGATTTATGGGCTGGTGCAAGCATCTCGGAGTTGGAACATTCGCTTTGATGAGATGATCAAAGCGTTTGGGTTTACGCAGACTTATGGAGAAGCCTGCGTTTACAAGAAAGTGAGTGGGAGCTCTGTAGCATTTCTCATACTATATGTAGATGACATACTTTTGATGGGAAATGATATAGAACTCTTGGACAGCATCAAGGCCTATTTGAATAAGAGTTTTTCAATGAAGGACCTTGGAGAAGCTGCTTATATATTAGGCATCAAAATCTATAGAGATAGATCGAGATGCCTCATAGGTCTTTCACAAAGCACATACCTTGATAAGATATTGAAGAAGTTCAATATGGATCAATCCAAGAAGGGGTTCTTGCCTGTGTTACAAGGTATGAAATTGAGCTCAGCTCAATGTCCGACCACGGCAGAAGATATAGAAGAGATGAGCGTCATCCCCTATGCATCAGCCATAGGTTCTATTATGTATGCCATGCTGTGTACCAGACCTGATGTAAACCTTGCCGTAAGTTTGGTAGGAAGGTACCAAAGTAATCCCGACAAGGAACACTGGACAGCGGTCAAGAATATCCTGAAGTACCTGAAAAGGACTAAGGAAATGTTTCTCGTTTATGGAGGTGACGAAGAGCTCGTCGTAAAGGGTTACGTCGACGCTAGCTTCGACACAGATCTGGATGACTCTAAGTCACAAACCGGATACGTGTATATTTTGAATGGTGGGGCAGTAAGCTGGTGCAGTTGCAAGCAAAGCGTCGTGGCGGGATCTACATGTGAAGTGGAGTACATGGCGGCCTCGGAGGCAGCACATGAAGCAATATGGGTGAAGGAGTTCATCACCGACCTAGGAGTCATACCCAATGCGTCGGGGCCGATCAAGCTCTTCTGTGACAACACTGGAGCTATTGCACTTGCCAAGGAGCCCAGGTTTCACAAGAAGACAAGACACATCAAGCGTCGCTTCAACTCCATTCATGAAAATGTTCAAGATGGAGACATAGAGATTTGTAAAATACATACGTACCTGAATGTAGCAGATCCGTTGACTAAACCTCTCCCTAGAGCAAAACATGATCAACACCAGAATTCCATGGGTGTTCGATTCATCACAATGTAACTAGATTATTGACTCTAGTGCAAGTGGGAGACTATTGGAAATATGCCCTAGAGGCAATAATAAAAGCATTATTATTATATTTCCTTGTTCATGATAATTGTCTTTATTCATGCTATAATTGTGTTATCCGGAAATCGTAATACATGTGTGAATAATAGACACCAACATGTCCCTAGTAAGCCTCTAGTTGACTAGCTCATTGATCAATAGATAGTCATGGTTTCCTGACTATGGACGTTGGATGTCATTGATAACGGGATCACATCATTAGGAGAATGATGTGATGGACAAGACCCAATCCTAAACATAGCACAAGATCGTATAGTTCGTATGCTAGAGTTTTCCAATGTCAAAGTATCTTTTCCTTAGACCATGAGATCGTGTAACTCCCGGATACCGTAGGAGTGCTTTGGGTATACCAAACGTCACAACGTAACTGGGTGACTATAAAGGTAGACTACGGGTATCTCCGAATGTGTCTGTTGGGTTGACATGGATCAAGACTGGGATTTGTCACTCCGTATGACGGAGAGGTATCACTGGGCCCACTCGGTAGTGCATCATCATAATGAGCTCAAAGTGACCAAGTGTATGGTCACGGGATCATGCATTACGGTACGAGTAAAGTGACTTGCCGGTAACGAGATTGAACGAGGTATTGGGATACCGACGATCGAATCTCGGGCAAGTAACATATCGATTGACAAAGGGAATTGCATACGGGGTTGATTGAATCCTTGACATCGTGGTTCATCCGATGAGATCATCGTGGAGCATGTGGGAGCCAACATGGGTATCCAGATCCCGCTGTTGGTTATTGACCGGAGAGCGATCTCGGTCATGTCTACATGTCTCCCGAACCCGTAGGGTCTACACACTTAAGGTTCGGTGACGCTAGGGTTATGAAGATATGTATATGCAGAAACCCAAATGTTGTTCAGAGTCCCAGATGAGATCCCGGACGTCACGAGGAGTTCCGGAATGGTCCGGAGGTAAAGAATTATATATAGGAAGTGCTGTTTCGGCCATCGGGACAAGTTTCGGGGTTATCGGTATTGTACCGGGACCACCGGAGGGGTCCCGGGGGCCCACCGGGTGGGGCCACCTGTCCCGGGGGGCCACATGGGCTGTAGGGGGTGCGCCTTGGCCTTCATGGGCCAAGGGCACCAGCCCCACTAGGCCCATGCGCCTAGGGTTTCCAAGGGGGAGGAGTCCAAGTGGTGGAAGGCACCTCTGGGTGCCTTGGGGGGGAGGGAATCCTCCCCCTGGCCGCCGCACCTAGGAGATCAGATCTCCTAGGCTGCGCACCACCCCCCCCATTGGCCCTCCTATATATAGTGGGATAGAGGAGGGACTTGATACACCAGCCCCTGGCACCTCCCTCTCTCCCCGTTACGTCTCTCCCTCGTAGTATTGGCGAAGCCCTGCTGCTGTGACACCCTGCATCCACCACCACGCCGTCGTGCTGCTGGATCTTCATCAACCTCTCCTTCCCCCTTGCTGGATCAAGAAGGAGGAGACGTCTCCCGTCCCGTACGTGTGTTGAACGCGGAGGTGCCATCCGTTCGGCGCTTGGTCATCGGTGATTTGGATCACGTCGAGTACGACTACATCATCACCGTTCTTTTGAACGCTTCCGTGCACGATCTACAAAGGTATGTAGATGCATCCAATGACTCATTGCTAGATGAACTCCTAGATGATCTTGGTGAAACGAGTAGGAAATTTTTTGTTTTCTGCAACGTTCCCCAACACGAACACCCATAGAGTTCTGGTGTTGATCATGTTTTGCTCGCGAGAGAGGTTTAGTCAATGGATCTGCGACATTCAGATCCGTATGTACTTTGCAAATTTCTATGTCTCCATCTTGAACATTTTCATGGATGGAGTTGAAACGACGCTTGATGTGCCTGGTCTTCTTGTGAAACCTGGGCTCCTTGGCAAGGGCAATAGCTCCAGTGTTGTCACAGAAGAGTTTGGTTGGCCCCGACGCATTGGGTATGACTCCTAGGTCGGTGATGAACTCCTTCACCCAAATCGCTTCATGCGCTGCCTCCGAGGCTGCCATGTACTCCTCTTCACACGTAGATCCCGCCACGACGCTCTGCTTGCAGCTGTACCAGCTTACTGCTCCACCATTCAACATATACACGTATCCGGTTTGTGACTTAGAGTCATCCAGATCTGAGTCGAAGCTAGCGTCGACGTAACCCTTTACGACGAGCTCTTCGTCTCCTCCATAAACGAGAAACATGTCCTTTGTCCTTTTCAGGTACTTCAGGATATTCTTGACCGCTGTCCAGTGTTCCTTGCCGGGATTACTTTGGTATCTTGCTACCAAACTTACGGCAAGGTTTACATCAGGTCTGGTACACAACATGGCATACATAATAGATCCTATGGCTGAAGCATAGGGGATGACACTCATCTCTTCTTTATCTTTTGCCGTGGTCGGTGACTGAGCCGAGCTCAATCTCACACCTTGTAACATAGGCAAGAACCCTTTCTTGGACTGATCCATTTTGAACCTTTTCAAAATCTTATCAAGGTATGTGCTTTGTGAAAGACCTATGAGGTGTCTCGATCTATCTCTATAGATCTTGATGCCTAATATATAAGCAGCTTCTCCAAGGTCCTTCATTGAAAAACACTTATTCAAGTAGGCCTTAATGCTGTCCAGAAGTTTTATATCATTTCCCATCAAGAGTATGTCATCTACATATATATGAGAAATGCTACAGAGCTCCCACTCACTTTCTTGTAAATGCAGGCTTCTCCATAAGTCTGCATAAACCCAAACCCTTTGATCATCTCACCAAAGCGAATGTTCCAACTCCGAGATGCTTGCACCAGTCCATAAATGGATCGTTGGAGCTTGCATACTTTGTTAGCGTTCTTAGGATCGACAAAACCTTCCGGCTGCATCATATACAGCTCTTCCTTAAGATGTCCGTTAAGGAATGTTGTTTTGACGTCCATCTGCCATATCTCATAATCATAGTATGCGGCAATTGCTAACATGATTCGGACGGACTTCAGCTTCTCTACGGGAGAGAATGTCTCGTCGTAGTCAATCCCTTGAACTTGTCGATAACCCTTAGCGACAAGTCGAGCTTTATAGATGGTAACATTACCATCCGCGTCCGTCTTCTTCTTAAAAATCCATTTGTTTTCTATCGCTCACCGATCATCGGGCAAGTCTGTCAAAGTCCATACTTTGTTTTCTTACATGGATTCTATCTCGGATTTCATGGCCTCAAGCCATTTGTTGGAATCTGGGCCCGCCATTGCTTCTTCATAGTTCGAAGGTTCACCGTTGTCTAACAACATGATTTCCAGGACAGGGTTGCCGTACCACTCTGGTGCGGAACGTGTCCTTGTGGACCTACGAAGTTCAGTAGCAACTTGATCCGAAGTACCTTGATCATTATCATTGTTTTCCTCCTCAGTTGGTGTGGACATCACAGGAACGGTTTCCTGCGCTGCACCACTTTCCCGTTCGAGAGGTAGTACTTCATCGAGTTCTACTTTCCTCCCACTTACTTCTTTCGAGAGAAACTCTTTTTCCAGAAAGCATCCGTTCTTGGCAACAAAGATCTTGCCCTCGGATCTTAAGTAGAAGGTATACTCGACATTTTCCTTAGGGTATCCTATGAATACACATTTTTCCGACTTGGGTTCGAGCTTTTCAGGTTGAAGTTTCTTGACATAAGCATCGCATCCCCAAACTTTTAGAAACAACAGCTTAGGTTTCTTCAAAAACCATAATTCATACGGTGTCATCTCAACGGATTTAGACGGTGCCCTATTTAAAGTGAATGTAGCTCTCTCTAGAGCGTATCCCCAAAATGATAGCGGTAAATCGGTAAGAGACATCATAGACCGCACCATATCTAATAGAGTGCGATTACGACGTTCGGACACACCATTACGCTGAGGTGTTCCAGGCGGCGTGAGTTGTGAAACGATTCCACATTTCCTTAAGTGTGTACCAAATTCGTGACTTAAGTATTCTCCTCCACGATCTGATCGTAGGAACTTTATCTTTCGGTCATGTTGATTCTCTACCTCACTCTGAAATTCCTTGAACTTTTCAAAGGTCTTAGACTTGTGTTTCATTAAGTAGACATACCCATATCTACTCAAGTCATCAGTGAGAGTGAGAACATAACAATATCCTCTACGAGCCTCAACACTCATTGGACCGCACACATCGGTATGTATGATTTCTAACAAGTTGGTTGCTCGCTCCATTGTTCCGGAGAATGGAGTCTTGGTCATTTTGCCCATGAGGCATGGTTCGCATGTGTCAAACGATTCATAATCAAGAGACTCTAAAAGTCCATCAGCATGGAGCTTCTTCATGCGCTTGACACCAATGTGACCAAGGCGGCAGTGCCACAAGTATGTGGGACTATCGTTATCAACTTTACATCTTTTAGCATCCACACTATGAACATGTGTAATATTACGCTCGAGATTCATTAAGAATAAACCATTGACCATCGGAGCATGACCATAAAACATATCTCTCATATAAATCGAACAACCATTATTCTCAGACTTAAATGAGTAGCCATCTCGTATTAAACGAGATCCAGATACAATGTTCATGCTCAAACTTGGCACTAAATAACAATTATTAAGGTTCAAAACTAATCCCGTGGGTAAATGTAGAGGCAGCGTGCCGACGGCGATCACATCGACACTGGAACCATTCCCGACGCGCATCGTCACCTCGTCCTTCGCCAGTCTCCGTTTATTCCGCAGCTCCTGCTGTGAGTTACAAATATGAGCAACGGCACCGGTATCAAATACCCAGGAGTTACTACGAGTACTGGTAAGGTACACATCAATTACATGTATATCAAATATACCTTTGGTGTTGCCGGCCTTCTTATCCGCTAAGTATTTGGGGTAGTTCCGCTTCCAGTGACCCTTCCCTTTGCAATAAAAGCACTCAGTCTCAGGCTTGGGTCCATTCTTTGACTTCTTCCCGGTAACTGGCTTACCGGGCGTGGCAACATCCTTGCGGTCCTTCTTGAAGTTCTTCTTGCCCTTGCCCTTCTTGAACTTAGTGGTCTTATTGACCATCAACACTTGATGTTCTTTCTTGATTTCAGCCTCTGCTAACTTCAGCATTGAGAACACTTCAGGAATGGTCTTCACCATCCCCTGCATGTTGTAGTTCATCACAAAGCTCTTGTAGCTTGGTGGGAGCGACTGGAGGATTCTGTCAATGACCGCCTCATCTGGGAGGTTAATGTTCAGCTGGGTCATACGGTTGTGCAACCCAGACATCTTGAGGATGTGCTCACTGACAGAACTGTTTTCCTCCATCTTACAACTGTAGAACTTGTCGGAGACATCATATCTCTCGACCCTGGCATGAGCTTGGAAAACTAGTTTCAGCTCTTCGAACATCTCATATGCTCCGTGATGCTCAAAACGCTTTTGGAGCCCCGGTTCTAAGCTGTAAAGCATGCTGCACTGAACGAGGGAGTAATCATCAGCACGAGTTTGCCAAGCATTCATAACGTCTTGGTTCTCTGGGACGGGAGCGTCACCTAGCGGTCCTTCTAGGACATATTGCTTCCTGGTAGCTATGAGGATAATCCTCAGGTTCCGGACCCAGTCCGTATAGTTGCTGCCATCATCTTTCAGCTTGGTTTTCTCTAGGAACGTGTTGAAGTTCATGTTGACATGAGCGTTGGCCATTTGATCTACAAGACATATTTGCAAAGGTTTTAGACTAAGTTCATGATAATTAAGTTCTAATCAAATTATGAACTCCCACTCAAATTAGACATCCCTCTAGTCATCTAAGTGTTACACGATCCGAGTCGACTAGCCCGTGTCCGATCATCACGTGAGACGGACTAGTCATCGTCGGTGAACATCTTCATGTTGATCGTATCTTCCATACGATTCGTCTTCGACCTTTCGGTCTCCGTGTTCCGAGGCCATGTCTGTACATGCTAGGCTCGTCAAGTTAACCCTAAGTGTTTTTGTTGTGTAAAACTGTCTTACACCCGTTGTATGTGAACGTAAGAATCCATCACACCCGATCATCACGTGGTGCTTAGAAGCGACGAACTGTAGCAACGGTGCACAGTTAGGGGAGAACACTTCTTGAAATTGTTTTAAGGGATCATCTTATTTACTACCGTCGTCCTAAGTAAACAAGATGCACAAACATAATAAACATCACATGCAATTATATAGTTGTGACATGATATGGCCAATATCGTATAGCTCCATTGATCTCCATCTTCGGGGCTCCATGATCATCTTGTCACCGGCTTGACACCATGATCTCCATCATCATGATCTCCATCATCGTGTCTTCATGAAGTTGTCATGCCAACGACTACTTCTACTTCTATGGCTAATGCGTTTAGCAATAAAGTAAAGTAGTTTACATGGCGTTCTTCAATGACACGCAGGTCATACAAAAAATAAAGACAACTCCTATGGCTCCTGCCGGTTGTCATACTCATCGACATGCAAGTCGTGAATCCTATTACAAGAACATGATCTCATACATCACAATTCATCATTCATCACAACTTCTGGCCATATCACATCACATGATCAATCGCTGCAAAAACAAGTTAGACGTCCTCTAATTGTTGTTGCATCTTTTACGTGGCTGCAATTCGGTTCTAGCAAGAACGTTTTCTTACCTACGAATAACCACAATGTGATTTTGTCAACTTCTATTTACCCTTCATAAGGACCCTTTTCATCGAATCCGCTTCAACTAAAGTGGGAGAGACAGACACCCGCCAGCCACCTTATGCAACTAGTGCATGTCAATCGGTGGAACCGGTCTCACGTAAGCGTACGTGTAAGGTTGGTCCGGGCCGCTTCATCCCACAATACCGCTGAAGCAAGAAAATACTAGTAGTGGCAAGCAAGTTGACAAGATCCACGCCCACAACAAAATTGTGTTCTACTCGTGCATTAGAGAACTACGCATAGACCTAGCTCATGATGCCACTGTTGGGGAACGTTGCAGAAAATTAAAATTTTTCCTACGGTTTCACCAAGATCCATCTATGAGTTCATCTAAGCAACGAGTCAAGGGAGTGAGTTTGCATCTACATACCACTTGTAGATCGCGTGCGGAAGCTTGCAACGGGATGGTGATGATGGAGTCGTACTCGACGTGATTCAGATCACCGATGTCCAAGTGCTGAACGGACAGCACCTCCGCGTTCAACACACATACGGGACGGGAGACGTCTCCTCCTTCTTGATCCAGCAAGGGGGAAGGAGAGGTTGAGGAAGATCGCTCCAACGGCCGCACGACGGCGTGGTGGTGTTGGTGCAGCAGTACTCCGACAGAGCTTCGCAAGCGCGTAACGGAGGAGGAGATGTGTTGGGAAGGGGAGGGGCTGCGCCTTGGAGATGGGTACAGCAGCCCTCCCCTCACCCCTCTATTTATAGGGGAAGGGGCAAGGGGGGCCGACACCTCTAGATGGGATCTAGAGGGGGGCGGCGGCCAGGGAGGGGGGACTTGCCCCCCAAGCAAGGGGGGCGACCCCCTTAGGGTTTCCCCCCCAACCCTAGGCGCATGGGCCCAAGGTGGGGGGCGCACCCGGCCGTCCAGGGGCTGGCTCCCTCCCCTTTGCGGCCCATGTGGCCCTTCGGGAGCGGTGGCCCCTCCCGGTGGTCCCCCGGAACCTCTCCGGTGGCCCCAGTACAATACCGATAAGCCCCCGAAACTTTCCGGTGTCCGTAGAACAACTTCCCATATATAAAACTTCACCTCCGGACCATTCCGGAACTCCTCGTGACGTCCGGGATCTCATCTTAGACTCCGAACAACATTCAGTAGTCACATACTAGTCTTCCTAATAACCCTAGCGTCACCGAACCTTAAGTGTGTAGACCCTACGGGTTCGGGAGACATGCAGACATGACCGAGACCACTCTCCGGTCAATAACCAACAGCGGGATCTGGATACCCATGTTGGCTCCCACATGCTCCTCGATGATTTCATCGGTTGAACCACGATGTCGAGGATTCGATCAAACCCTGTATACAATTCCCTTTGTCAATCGGTACGTTACTTGCCCGAGACTCGATCGTCGGTATCCCAATACCTTGTTCAGTCTCGTTACCAGCAAGTCACTTTACTCGTACCGTAATGCATGATCCCGTGGCCAACACCTTGGTCACCTTGAGTTCATTATGATGATGCATTACTGAGTGGGCCCAGAGATACCTCTCCATCATACGGAGTGACAAATCCTAGTCTCGATCCGTGTCAACCCAACAGACACTTTCGGAGATACCTGTAGTGCACCTTTATAGTCACCCAGTTACGTTGTGACGTTTGATACACCCAAAGCACTCCTACGGTATCCGGGAGTTACACGATCTCATGGTCGAAGGAAGAGATACTTGACATTGGCAAAGCTCTAGAAAACGAACTACACGATCTTTGTGCTATGCTTAGGATTGGGTCTTGTCCATCACATCATTCTCCTAATGATGTGATCCCGTTATCAACGACATCCAATGTCCATAGCCAGGAAACCATGACTATCTGTTGATCACAACGAGCTAGTCAACTAGAGGCTTACTAGGGACATATTGTGGTCTATGTATTCACACATGTATTACGATTTCCGGATAATACAGTTATAGCATGAATAAAAGACAATTATCATGAACAATGAAATATAATAATACTTTTATTATTGCCTCTAGGGCATATTTCCAACACCAGGGTCATGGTGGAGCCCTTCGCCACGGAGTTCCTCGGTGCCGACAGGGTGGTAGGCACGGAGCTGGAGGCGGGCAAGTCCGGCAAGGCAGTGTGCACCGAATGCCATGGGCGCCAGTCGGGAGCTGCAGGGCGAGATCGACCGCGTGCTCAAGAAGCTGGAGGAGGGCGTCGACGTCTTCGACAACATCTAGAAAAAGGTCCCCCCTCCTCTTCCCCTTCTCCCCCACCCCCGATTCTCAGGATTTTGCACAATTTCTCATGATTCTCCGGGGTCTTGGCCAGGTCTACGACACCGAGAATGCGAACCAGAAGGAGAAGTTCGAGGCGTACCTCAAGAAGGAGATCAAGAAGGTGCAGCACTACCGCGAACAGATCAAGACCTGGATCCAGTCCAGCGAGATCACGGACAAGAAGGTGACCGACCCCCTTCCTTTCACCTCTTTCTCTATGTAGTAGTAGTATGTATGTTGCCTGGATGGATGGAACTGCCCGTGCAGCTACTGCTGCTTCCTCCTTCCTTCATGAGAATTATCTACTGCCACGCTCTTCTCTTCAGTCAACTGTTTAGTCTAGATGCGGCTTCAGTGCAAGTTATCTGTCGGAAATATGTCTCCACAGGTGTCTGGGGGAGGTTAAGTGGCTAATTCCAGTTCTCAGTGCTTATGTATTTCGTCTTTGACATTGATATTCTTGCTCGATTTTGGTTGTACGCCGTACTAGTATTTTTCTAGGTGCATTGCCAATGCACTTCTCTTCTGAATTGAAATTTGATATCATGATTGTCTGGAACACGAAATCATGCTTGACTGCCTGATGGGACTCCGCACATGATGGTATTTTATTTAGGTGGTAATAAGAATAACAGCCAACACTTTTTCCTCTCTAAAAGAACCAAAATGAATGAAGTTGATTTTAAAACAATTGTGAACTTGAGCGGTAGGTAGTAAGAGGCGAAGAATTTAGATGATGGGTTTTAAACGGATTTAGTTGGGAGATCTTGTGGTCTGATAATGTCTGGAATGGAGCACTAGAGGTCTTCGTTTGATCTTCTGATCTGAATGTGAGTAAATGTTATTTATAGAACTGATTTTATCTTGTGTTTGAACTTTTAGATTAAGCTGTGGAGCCCATAGCTGTCAGAAGGTGTTCTGATCAAGGCATTGACTTCATTTAGAAAGATGTTCGGTGAAATAAAATCTGTATGGATATCCAACAGAGTTTAGGAGTTTCTAGGCCCCTGAAGTTCTTACTGACCTTAGACCAAACCTGCCTTTAGAAAGACAGGCTTAACCATCCTCCTCTACCACCGGAGCTGGAGGAGGAGGTTTAACCATCCAAACCTTCTCACATTTCATTTTTTACACCGAGGTATAGGCAAAGCAGCTTTTTATTTCCATTGATGGTCTGCAGATATACTGCAAAGTACACTTGACATAGGTAGTTTTAATCATCAGAATGCATCTCTCTTTCCACTATTTCAGTAAGAATTGCAAAGTTTACTTTCTATTTGTTTGTTCCATGGAGTATTTCCTTAGCTGATCTTGAACTCATGATGATCTTATTTGCAGGACAAGTAGGAGTGTGTGCTGAAGGCCAATGGCAATCTGGAAAAGCAAGTTCAGTCCTTGGAGGTACTGCTGCAACTCCTCAGCTTAAATTCATCATACTTATCTAGTTTATCGAAAAAAATCACTCATCTAGTTAGTTATCTTGCAAGGAATGCCTGCCAAGTTAAATCTGAGTAATCATATTCTACTCTCCTGGTTGAATTGTTGTCTCCACATTGTTGTTGATCCTGCTGAAGCCATTGCTGTGAATCTGTCTTCAGGAGAAGTACACCAGCGCGACACGGGCGAATGGCAAGAAGGAGGAGGTTCTGTTCCTCAAGGTAAATCTGAATTTAAACCAATCTCGCGCAGTGCCACTATGCATCTGCATTTCGTGATGAGTTAATCATGTGCCTGATATGGAGCTGACACTGAATGTGTTGTGCAGGAGAAGTATGAGGATGTGCTTGAGAGGAACACCAGGCTGGAGCAGCAGGTGGCTGCTCTGTCCACTTCTTTCGTGTCTCTCAAGGTACAACAAAACCTGCCTTCTAGGCCCCTGAAGTGGCTAAACCTCCTCCTCTACCACCAATCAGCTAGCAGATTAACTAATTCGTGAGTGGTATCCTCTACACCCATGTTCTGCTGTAGCTTCTAGTATGTGTTTATCTACAAAATCTGTATGGTCAAAATCTGTTGTTATTGTGGATAGCAATCTGTTACTGAATTTACTTTATTTGTATGTATGGTCATCTACAGATGCATATCTTGTAGAAAAATATATTGTTACACAAATTGTAACAAGGATTTTGCAACTTTAAGCAGTGTTTAAACTTTACACCCAGAGCTACTTGGAAGAACTCAAACTATTCTGCTGCTAGTGTTTGTTTACAGAGAGCCTGCTTATCTTAGCGAGTCTTTGCTGCACCCTTGGTTGTCGAGCTAGCAAGAAATATATTGCAGGCGCACACCTTGGTTGCCATTTCTCGATCTGTGGAGTCGCCCAACCGTATTTTAATCTCTTCCTCCAACGAATGAATGAGGTCGGAGGGATACACCCATATTTTAATCTCTATCTGTGTGTACTCTCCCTTATCTGCTTGCCTACTTGGCTGCACTCTTGTTACGGCTCCATTCATATCTGTGTGTACACTTGAAATTTGGTATGTACTTTCTTTGTATGGTATGGTCATCTACACATGCATCTGTTGTAGACAAATACTATATTGTTACGTTTCACATGCATCTACACATTCATCTGTTGTAACACCAAGTTTGGTCTATTAACGTGGCGTTGATTTTGTGCTGCAGATTTGGAAGCTGGGAATATGGAAGAGACCTGGAGTATCTAGACTCTGATTGCCATTGTATATGTGTTATATGATAATGTAACACAATGATTCTGCTATTGTATCTTTGTTGTATGATGTATCAAACTGATTCTGGCTGTTATGTGAAGTCCCACGTGTGTTCTCTATCCGTTCCCATTTGAATGTTGGTGATTTATTTACTAGCAAATGGAAATTTAAGGAAAATGACCTTGACAATTGGGACCCATTTACTAGAAGAACCTGACAATTGGGACCCATCTGAATAGTGGACCCATCTTTAAAAAAAAGAAATACTTGAACTGCTCAGCCAAAATGGCCATGGCCCAAAAATAAAAAGGCTGCAATGTTGGGTTTGGCCCATGTAGCTGACAAAAATTGACAGAAATAAATATACTAAATGGGATGAATTGTTGGGCTCGGCCCATATAGACACAGAATTGGACCGGGCTGAATCTAATTTTTGACCTTTTCAATTGGTCGTAATATTGCCACGTCAGCTTGCCACGTCGGATCCGACGTGGCCTGGGCAGACAGGTAGTGACCACAACAAGACAGTAGGCATATTTTGGTCGTAAACGTCTACGACCTTCTCACAGAGAAGGTCGTTTATTTCAGTTTACGACCGTCAGCTTTTGACCTTCTGTTTTTATCACAAAAAGGTCGCAAATGAAAAACAATGACCTTTTAATGACCAATAGTCAAGGTCACAAGTTAACATATTTCTTGTAGTGTGTGGACGGGGTGTCGACCCGTTGGCTGGGCAGCTGGGGTTGCTACCAGCGCACCCGAGTTCGAGTCCCAGCTCAAACGCGCGGTGCTCGCGGAGTTTCTCCTATAAAAGAATGCAAACGATGGTTTGCCCTTGGGTTGGTCTCATTTTTTTGTATATTTGGGGCATCTTACATAATATAACAACTGAAATGATGATCCCACTAATTTATTTTTCTGCACATGCAGCCTCTCACCACAGCATGCTTACCACCTCAACGAAGAAACCATTACTTGGCCCACGTCATCTTTTGATGAGACGACATCATCTTGTTTCCTTATTACAACAATCATACCATAGGCTAGCTTCTAGGATTTAGCCTCCTTGATCTCGTGGTAGATCTACTCTTGTACTACCCATATCATCAATATTAATCAAGCAGGAGTAGGGTTTTATCTCCATCGAGAGGGCCCGAACCTGGGTAAAAAACATCGTGTCCCTTGTCTCCTGTTACCATCCGCCTAGACGCACAGTTCGGGACCCCCTACCCGAGATCCACCGGTTTTGACACCGACATTGGTGCTTTCATTGAGAGTTCCTCTGTGTCGTCACCAATAGGCTTGATGGCATCCTCAACCTGCAACGCTGTCCTGGGTGAGACTTTCCTCCCCGGACAGATCTTTGTATTCGGCGGCTTCGCACTGCGGGCCAATTCACTTGGCCATCTGGAGCAGATCGAAAGCTACGCCCCTGGCCGTCAGGTCAGATTTGGAAGCTTAAACTTCACGGCTGATGTCCAAGGAGATTTGATCCTCGATGGACTCGAGCCACAGCCAAGCGGGCCGCACTGTGACGATGGGCATGATCTAGATCTGCCGCCGAACAGTGCTTTGGTGGCCGCACACGAATCCGCTCCGGCCATTAGCCCGGAGCCGATCACCCAGATCGAGGGCTGGTGGATAGACGCCGCCCCGGGGGCTTCAACATCCACGGCGATGGAGCCGAACACCAATCTTGTCCCCTGCGAAACTCGTGATTCCGAGGCGCCGGACTCCTCGCCGGACTCCGAACCTCCCGCGCCCCTACCAATCGATCCAGATTGGGCGCCGGTTATGGAATTCACCGCCGCGGACATCTTTCAATGCTCGTCTTTCGGTGATATCTTAAATTCACTAAAGCATCTCTCGTTATCAGGAGAGTCCTGGCCGGATTATGGCCAGGATGGTTGGGATGCGGACGATGAAGAAATTCAGAGCCCACCCACCACCCACTTTGTAGCCACTGTCGACGATTTAACCGACATGCTAGACTACGACTCCGAAGACATCGACGCTACGGAAGACGATGCCGGAGACGAACAGGAACCAGCGCCCACAGGGCACTGGAAGGCCACCTCGTCATATGACGTATACATGGTGGATACCCCAAAAGACGGGGACGACGAAGGAACAACGGAGGCAGATTCCTTAAAGAAACAGCCCAAGCGCCAGCGTCAGCGGCGCCGCTCTAAATCTCGCCACAGCAAAAACGGAGATTCCGGCACAGGAGATAATAACACTCCAGAGAGTGCCAAAGACAATCCCCTCCCGCAAGACTCAGCGCAGGAGGATGCAGAAGCAAGCCCTCATGAGGGGGCGGCAGATGAAGAGGTTGAGGATCATGATTATATGCCTCCCTCCGAAGACGAAGCAAGCCTCAACAATTACGAATTCGTCGTACCCGAGGATCCCGTTGAACAAGAGCGCTCCAAGCGCAGGCTTATCGCCACAGCAAACAGCCTAAAGAAAAAGCAGCAGCAGCTTCAAGCTGATCAGGACCTGTTGGCCGATCGATGGACCGAGGTCCTCGCGGCCGAAGAGTATAAACTCGAACGTCCCTCCAAAAGTTACCCAAAACGCAAGCTGCTCCCCGATTAGAGGAGGAAGCATACATACATCCATCACCAGCGCACGATATGGCTGACCGACCACCCCGTGGTCGTGACAGAGAGGCATCCAGGCCCCCAGCCAAGACCATACCCCGGCATCGCTCCAAAAGTACGAAGCCAAGAGGGAACGCGCCGGACTTGCGAGACATATTGGAGGACAAAGCAAGGCAATCCAGATGCATCTATGGATCACGTGGGCACCCTACGACCCATGACGAATACCGTCGTGCCGGATACAATAACCCCGGCCGGGCCGAACACAGCAGACAGCGCTCTCTCGAGCTGCGTCGCGATATTGCTCAATACAGGGGCGCCGCACACCCGTTATGCTTCACTGACGAAGTAATGGATCATCAGATCCCCGAAGGGTTTAAACCCGTAAACATTGAATCTTATGATAGCACAACAGACCCTGCGGTGTGGATCGAAGACTATCTTCTCCACATCCATATGGCCCGCGGCGACGATCTCCACGCCATAAAATACCTCCCACTCAAGCTTAGAGGACCAGCTCGGCATTGGCTTAACAGCTTGCCCGCAGAGTCAATTGGGTGTTGGAAGGACCTGGAGGCCGCATTCCTTGACAACTTCCAAGGCACATATGTGCGACCACCAGACGCCGATGACCTCAGCCACATCATTCAGCAGCCAGACGAATCGGCCAGGCAATTCTGGACACGGTTCTTGACAAAGAAAAATCAAATCGTTGATTGTCCGGACGCAGAGGCCCTTGCAGCCTTCAAACATAATATCCGGGACGAATGGCTAGCCCGGCACCTGGGGCAGGAAAAGCCGAAATCCATGGCAGCCCTCACATCGTTAATGACCCTCTTTTGTGCGGGAGAGGACAGATGGCTAGCCCGCAGCAACAATCTCTGTAAAAATTCTGGCAGTCCGGATACTAAGGACAACAACGGCAGGTCACGTCGACACAAAAACAAGCGCCGAATTAACGGCGACGATAAGGAGGATACGGCGATCAATGCCGGATTCCGAGGCTCTAAACCCGGTCAACGGAAGAAGCCATTTAAAAGAACCATTCCGGGTCCGTCCAATTTGGACCGAATACTCGACCGCTCATGCCAGATACATGGCACCCCTGAAAAGCCAGCTAACCACACCAATAGAGATTGCTGGGTATTCAAGCAGGCCGGCAAGTTAATTGCCGAAAACAATGACAAGGGGCTAAACAACGACGACGAGGAAGAGACCCGGCTGCCGAACAACAGAGGACAGAAGGGTTTTCCCCCACAAGTACGGACGGTGAATATGATATATGCGACCCATATACCCAAGAGGGAGAGGAAACGCGCACTAAGGGACGTCTATGTGATAGAGCCAGTCGCCCCAAAGTTCAACCCATGGTCCTCTTGTCCGATCACTTTCGATCGAAGAGACCATCCGACCAGCATACGCCATGGCGGATTCGCCGCATTGGTCTTAGACCCAATCGTCGATGGGTTTCACCTCACGAGAGTCCTGATGGATGGCGGTAGTAGCCTGAACCTGCTTTATCAGGATACAGTGCGCAAAATGGGCATAGACCCATCAAGGATTAAACCTACAAAGACAACCTTTAAAGGTGTCATACCAGGAGTGGAAGCCAACTGTACAGGCTCAGTCACAATGGAAGTGGTCTTCGGATCCCTGGATAATTTCTGGAGCGAAGAGTTAGTCTTCGACATAGTCCCGTTTCGCAGCGGCTATCACGCTCTGCTCGGACGAACCGCGTTTGCCAAATTCAACGCGGTGCCGCACTATGCATACCTAAAGCTCAAGATGCCAGGCCCTCGTGGAGTCATCACGGTCAATGAAAATACGGAACGCTCCCTCCGAACGGAGGAACATACAGCGGCTCTCGCGGCAGAAGTACAGAGCAGCCTTTTAAGGCAACTCTCGAGTCCGGCCGTTAAACGGCCGGATACAGCAAAGCGCGCCCGGAGCAATATCAACCAAGACCACCTGGCGTGATCAGAGCACGCGTAGCAATGCGGCCCCAACCCTCGCCCGCGTAGGATCGCAAGAATAACACTCCGCGTACATCATTACGCTTTGGAGATACCATGGGCACAGGGGAGGGGGCACGATCACAACGGACCCAGAGTGCGGTTCGACCACACCAGGGGCTCGCAAATGTGCCTCTTTATTATTATTATTATTATTATTATTTTTCTTATTTTTTGTACACAGGACTCTGTTAACCAGAAGCCCTGTCCGGCGGTGAACCTGCCGAACTCATGATGCAATAGTGAGGGACTAAAGAAGGCCGCGTCGAACACTCAGGTGGTCTCAATTACGAGCATTAAATTCTATTATATACACCAAATCCGCAGCTCATCCCTGGAGGGGGACATGTTTATTTAGTCCAAATCCCTTGCTTATCGCACTATTTGTATCAGTCCGCTCTACTAGCAGACTTTCTCTTTCATTAATAATGCAGCACCCTTATAATCGCAATTGCATTACATTATATATATATATATATATATTCATTATATGACATTCTGGCACCCGTATATTTTTTGGTACGGCATAATACACCAGGGGCTTATGTCTCCCACTTTATGGTGTGATAAAGTCCGAACACTTTCACAAGTGCGGCACCCCGAACTTATAGCATTATATGAATCGGCTCCGAATCATGTCTTGGTCAATAGTTGGGTTTGCCCGGCTCCCATGTTTGGCTCCTTACGTTTCCGTTCCGTCGGCTAAGGTAGCACTGGGAGAACCACTGCGATTGCGCCCCGGTTGAGTCGGGTTAACGCCTCAGTGGAGAAAGCTAAAACTGACCAGCATGATAAGGCGAGAGACTGGTCGCTGTTCGAGAGGTTTTTTCGGGTCCTTAAAGACTCACGCCGCTTCGAGCGAAGTTCCGGATTATGTCCGATGAAGGCGTGGATAGCGCCCCGGATTCGGTCTTCCAAATACCAGGGGCTTCGCCGAAATTTAAAATTATAGAATTCTATGGCTAAGTGAGAGTGTTCAAGCATTATAAGTCCGGTTGCCTTGTTCATCGTGTTGAGCGCCTCCCTAGATGGACCCAAATATGGGAACAAGAGTGCTCAAGTTTATCACCGAACACCCCAGGACTTGTGGCTTGGGGGCTGAAGCCAACGACTTGCCATCTCTCAGATTTTATAAACGGCCGCACAGAAGGTAATATTTTAAATTAAATAAGCGTTGCTCATGGCGCATATGAACGAAGTTTTCAGCGCACAGGATAAATACACAGCGAGTTCACTCAAAGATTACATTTCGGGAGCACTCATCTGCAATATTGCAGGCTCCCTTCAGGACAACATTATAATACTTCTCCGGCGTGCGATACTCCTTGCCCGGTGGCGGTGGGTCGTGAGAAGCTTCTCCGCATCCAATTTGCCCCATTGCACCTTTATGCGGGCAAGGGCCCGACGAGCACCTTCGATACAGGCGGAGCGCTTGACTACATCCAGCCTAGGGCATGCATCTACCAGCCGCCGCACGAGGCCAAAGTAGCTACCAGGCATGGCCTGTCCAGGCCACAGCCGGACTATGAGGCCCTTCATGGCCTCCTCAGCTACTTTGTGGAGTTCGATCAGCTGCTTCAGCTGGGCGCTTGGGGGCACCGGATGGCCGGCCTCAGTATACTGAGACCAGAAGACCTTCTCCGTCGAGCTCCCCTCCTCGCCACGATAAAATGCGGCGGCATCAGCCGCACTACACGGCAGATCTGCAAATGCCCCTGGAGAGCGCCGAATTCGGGTAAGTGTCCAGTAGTTCACATTAACATGCCTGCTTTGCATGAAAAACGCCTTACCCGCCGCTATCTTCTTTATGTCCTCAACCTCCTGAAGGGCCTTCTGGGCCTCGGCCTTGGCGGACTTGGCACTTTCGAGAGCCGACGCAAGCTCGGACTCTCGAGTCTTGGAGTCACGCTCCAAACTCTCATGTTTTTCCATGAGAACCTGGAGCTCTTGCCGAACTTCCGCCACCCGCACCTCTTGCTTTTCTCGCTCAGCCCGTTCCATGGCCGCATTGCGTTCGGCCGCGGACACAGCATCCTTCAGGGTTGCCATCTCATTAGTGGCCCCTGCAATGCACATATTATCCTTGTTAATTTTTTGCAACCAAAATCCTTTTCTGTAAGGTACTTATTCAAAGAGGTGTTACTCACTTTCTTTTTCCTCGAGCTGCTTCTTTGCATGGCCGAGCTCTTGCTCGGACCGCTCGAGATTCTTTTTCAGCACGTCAACCTCCGCCGTTAGTGCGGCAGAGGTCAGCAGTGCAGCCTGCAAACCCATATTGACATATTTTAGGCAACCCTGCGTATATCTTGTTATAGATCCTTAGTCCGGCTTTTCTTTCTGAACACTGAACCAAGCATCAGGGGCTACTGTCTATGCGGTATTATATTACATAATTTTGACTTCTTACCTCAAAGCCTGTTAAAAGGCTACTGCAGGCTTCGGTCAGCCCACTTTTCGCGAGCTGAACCTTCTCAATCACCGCACTCATGATGGTGCGGTATTCTTCCTCGATGGAAGTGCCTTTAAGCGCTTCCAGTAGGTTATCCGGCGCCTCCGGTTGGACGGAGGCCGCCGGCATCACGGTCCTGCCCTTCTTTCGAAGGGGCCTCTTGCCGGACTCTGGAACCACTGCGGGTTCCGATGTAGAGTCCGGCACGAAGTCCGGGGGGCTGCCTGACGGCGCCTCCGGAGCCTCCTCCTGATGGGTCCCTCTTTGGGATCCCACCTCGGCGTCCTTGTTGGCGCGTGGGGTGGAGGCAGTCGGGATGGAATTCACATCCGACGAGGCCAATGACCCGCTCGATGAGTCGGGGAGATCATCATTGGCCGGACTACGGACAGAATGCGGCGTTAGAAGGATACTTCGCGACATAAAAGAAATTACACAATCAAGGATCCGGATACTTACGTTCTTGCCGGACGCCTGGCCCTTGGATGCCGCTCATCCTCACCAACGCTGATGTTGGCGGAACTGTCCGGGGGGATAGTTCTCCCCCTCTTGGACCCTTCGCCCCCCCTCCCCTATGGGGGAAGCCTTCCTTTTCTTCTCTCCCTCCTTCGGGAGAGAGTACTCCTCCTCCTCGTCTTCGGGAGAGGAATCCTCGTCGTCGTCAGATGCCTGATTGCGGGAACTCTTTCGAGTCCCCGCGGCCACCTTCTTGGCCTTCTTCTCCGGCACCACGTGCGGTGCCGGAACCAGCAGCCTTGTTAAACGGGCGTTCGCTGGGTCTTCTGGCATGGGAGCCGGGCTGATGAGCAGCTTGGCCTTCTTCATCCATTCCTGTCAAAGGAAGAGGCAGAATGAAGCCTCACTAGATTCAATCTAATTATCACAAGTGTCCCGTAATGGGGTTGAGTCACTTACCTCGTCAGTTGGATTCTGCGAGCTGAATCCGCGGTCTTTGGTCGCGGACATAGGGGCTTCTGCGCCCTTGAACAGCACCCTCCAGGCGCCTTCGTATGTTGTATTGAAGAGCCCGTTTAGCGCCTAGTGCTGTTCCGGATTGAACTCCCACAAATTAAATGCCCGTTCTTGGCATGGGAGGATCCGTCGGACGAGCATGACTTAGACCACGTCGACGAGCCTGAGCTTGTTGCTCACCATCTTCTTGATAGATGCTCGGAGTCCCGTCACCTCCACCGGATTCCCCCATTGCAAGCCCTTCTCTTTCCAGGAGGTGAGCTGCGTGGGGATGCCTGATCTAAACTCGGGGTCCGCCTCCCATGTGGATTTGCGCGGCTCGGTGATATAGAACCACCCCGATTGCCACCCCTGGACGGAGTCCACGAAGGTCCCTTCTAGCCAAGGGACGTTGGGCAATTTGCCCAACATAGCACCTCCTCATTCCGCTTGCGTACCCTTCACAACCTTCGGCTTGACGTTAAAGGTCTTGAGCCACAGGCCGAAGTGGGGCCGGATGCAGAGAAAGGCCTCGCACACGACGATAAACGCCGAGATGTTGAGGATAAAGTTCGGCGCCAGATCGTGGAAATCCATGCCGTAGTAAAACATGAGCCCCCGGACAAATGGATGGAGCGGAAAGCCCAGTCCGCGGAGGAAGTGGGGAAGGAAGACGACCCTCTCATGAGGCCCGGGGGTAGGGATGAGCTGCCCCTCGTCGGGCAGCCGATGCGCGATATCGCCGGAAAGGTATCCGACGCTGCGAAGTTTGGTGATGTCCTCCTCCTTAACGGTGGAGGCTAACCATTTGCCTCCCGCTCCAGTCATATTCGGAGAAGGTCGAGGTGAGATGCGCGAGTTCGGGCATTGGAGCTTGAATTCGCGGGGATGGATAAGCAAAGGAGGAAGAAGGCGTAGGTGAGAAGGTGAATCCTTATCCCTTATATATAGGCGGACAAAACTATGTGTCCCCCACCGGCCTGGTAAAACCCGCTTATCTCCCAAGCGTCACCGTTGATGGCGCGGTTGGGTTACCCACGCACGTATTGATGAGAATCCCGGAATAAGGGGAAAACGATCTCTGCTTCGATAAGACGTGCCGAGGAAACCGCTCTGCTAATGCTGAGGTGGTATAATGATTCAAACAAAGGCCTGGTGGCGGTGTGATGCCACGCCGCATAATACGTCAGCAGATTGAACTAAGTGTACATTTTATTCTCTCTACGGTGGAATGTGGAATTTATTTTGCAGAGCCGGACACTATCCTGGTGTTCATTATCTTCTCTGGATTATTCAAGGGAGGAACCCGCCTTGCAATGCCGAACATTATGCACGCGGGACTTATCGTCATTGAAGACTGGTTCAGGGGCTACTGAGGGAGTCCTGGACTAGGGGGTGTTCGGACAGCCGGACTATCAATGTCCGCCGGACTCTAAGACTACGAAGATACAAGATTGAAGACTCCGGCTCGTGTCCGGAAGGTACTTTACTTGGCGTGGAAGGCAAGCTTGGCGATACGGATACGTAGATCTCCTACTATTGTAACCGACTCTGTGTAACCCTAGCCCTCTCCGGTATCTATATAAACCGGAGGGCTTTAGTCCGTAGGACAACATACATTACAACAATCATACCATAGGCTAGCTTCTAGGGTTTAGCCTCCTTGATCTCGTGGTAGATCTACTCTTGTACTACCCATATCATCAATATTAATCAAGCAGGAGTAGGGTTTTACCTCCATCGAGAGGGCCCGAACCTGGGTAAAAAATATCGTGTCCCTTGTCTCCTGTTACCATCCGCCTAGACGCACAGTTCGGGACCCCCTACCCGAGATCCGCCGGTTTTGACACCGACAGCCGCCACCACCCGTATATGCTGCATTTTGTGTCACACATGAGTAGGCAGTCTCTTTTTCTTTTAAGAAAAGGAGGATGACCCCGGCCTCTTCATCTCGGCGATGCATGCAGCCATTCCAACTCGTTCTCACAACATGCTGCACGATTTTGTGTATAGGACTTGTCACAGGTTCCAACTCGATGCCTTCACATTTTTGTGAACTTGCAGGTGCTGCCCCCGTGGTCTTCTACAACACCACCTAGGTCTGAGTTACTGGCCTTCTGTTCGGTGTTTCCGGAACCATTCGTTGTTACTATATGTCATGCGTATCAAGTGTTTGCCAAATGTGTCAAACAAGTAGTACTTGGTGTACCATCGTTACAGCGTCAGCTTCTCTATCATCACCATAGATGAGTGGAATAGATTTTAACCGAAAAAAGGCTTTCGCCCCGTCTTATATATAAAACAACGATCAACAACAACCTGATACAACGCACGCCACCATAACACACGCACACACCCAAGACATGATACATATGTGCTGATCGCAGCAACTCCACATATGTTTCTGGAACAGATTTTAGAAATTAGAAAAGAGACCATGCAAAAAAGCACATGTGTTTGCCATCCTGAGACCTACCATTCCCAGAAGGTAAGAGGAAGAGACGCTTTTCTCAGTGATCTAACAAGCTAGAGATCTCAGAAGAGAAAACTTGATACCAGGATGATCGAATGACATGAGATACTACTAATTTGCTATATATGCACCCAATACCAACGTCCACTCTTTTTAGCACCTTCATTTGCTTTAGTTCTCAGGGTAACGCAATGATGCATCTGCCATTTTATAGCCAATGGATTCGACCTTTCCTCTAGATGGGCATGGATGGGATCGATCTTAACCATGGTCAAGTTTGGAGCTATAAAGTTTTGATGTATTGTATTTGTATGTTCTAAATTTTAGACCTACCTCTTCATAGGTCAGGCCATGTGATATTAACTTTTTTTTTCTTTTGCATGGATGTGGCTTTAACTTTTAGTTAGCCACTAAAGTTCCAACAAAATAGGTGGACACAAATGTTTTTATCACTCTATATGTGTTTGTTCCTCCCCACCTTTGTCCCACAAGACGACAAGCTATCGTCCTCTTTCCGGCTCACGTCGCACCTCATTGCTTGGCAATTTGGCTGCCTTATGTTTTTTTCTTGCTTCTATTTTTTTCCCCGGTAGGAACCGGAAGGGCTGGTTTTCCCAAATTTTGTATGTTCCGGCATTTTACCGGCCAAAAAAAATTGAAGCAAAATTTGAATTCAATTTTGTTTGTGTTCACAGTACACAATTACACTAAATTGCTGCTGTCCAAGTGGCTACTGCAGCTTGTCTCTTCCTGCAGGTCATGGATTTGAGGTATCTCTTCTGCATTTTGTTTTTCCTTTTGTTATATGCGGAGGGCAGCCCAAAAATAATTGATGATCAGATTCTGTATTTTTCAACAGTAACACTCTTTATGGGGACTTCGGGAGGCAGCAAAAATCCGTTAACCAGGCTGTTACCAAAAATCTCGACCAGAAAAGAAAATCCCTAGGTTGCGCTACTCCACTGTTGTCTACAGTTCAGATTGCTCCATCAATCATGTCCGGTAGTTTTCTTAGAACCTAATGAATCTCTATTAACTAGTACTACCGCGCGGACGCACAGGACGGTCCAATACAACCACGTACATTCTCGGCTGCAGCACAGTAGAATTGGGACATATATGTTATTTGACCCATTTCTGACTTCTAAATTCTAAAATATTAAAACGGTAACACTCTTTCTTGGGAGGCAGTTTAAAATCCGATAACTGGTGGTTACCAGAAATCTCGATCGGAAAAGAAAATCCCTGGGACACTTTATCATCATCTCCAGTTCAGATCACTCCAACAATCATGTGTAGTAGTTTTCTCTCAGCCTCATGAATTCACTATTCCCTCCGTCCAGGTGCATAAGTCACATTACGAGGAGATCCACAACCTAAGTGGCTAAAGATTGGGCGTGGCAAAAAAAAAAATAATACTCCCTCCATCTAGGTGTATAAGTCACCTAAGGTGGAGCAGCGCGACCTAGGTGGCTGCGGATTGGAAGAGGCCAAAGAATCGGACCGAAAATTCTTCCAATCACCGCGCCTGTTTTTTCCTCCTAAACCAAATGGAGATTAGCAATGAATCCCTAATTAATAGGGCTGCCGTTTCAGCCAACCCATGCAGGCCCATTGACATGCATGCAAACTGGGGTCAATCTCTTCCCTAAGGCTGGTTGTAATGGGTAGTATCATAAGTTAGTATCATGCATATGATACTAGTGTATGATACTACCTACCTAATGCATAGTATCATATGGTAGTATCATAGATGACTTTATTTATTGCCATGCATGACACATACTAGTGTAGCATTTATTATGATACGGTATCATGATATGATACTCAACCCTCTCTTACTTCATTTAATTCTATGCCACCTCATCAAAGTTGCCTAGTTGGCATGCATGATACTAACTATGATACTCAACGTGTTCCTTCTCTTCATGCATAGGTCGCTCCTTCTCTCCTGCATTAACTTCCTCCCCCGCGTGGTTCAGCCAAAAAATTTGATCGCTGATGAACGAGGCAGTGAGGGGAACGAGGACAGAATTTAATGTATTGCACCTAAGTGTTTTGGGAAAATCTGATTTTCGTAAGGTGACTTACACACCTAGACGGAGGGAGTAGCGAGAGGAGAGAAATCGTGGGTGGCCAAACGAGGTTGGAAGGAAACAAGGGAACAACTAATGTTGCGCATCTATTTAATTCGGGAATACCTGATTTTCATAAAGGACGGAATTCGGGAATACGTGTTTGCAGTTCGCGGAAAAACGCCTTTGCGGGCTGGCGCGCACGACCGCGGATGCAGACCCCGCAAAGTCGACCCGTAAAAAAGCATATTCCGCAAATATGTTTTTTTACGGGTCGGCCTTGCGGGGTCTGATCTAGCGCAGCTCGTCCCGGCCCGGAAAACCTGAATTTGCACTTTGATTTGATCCAACATAATGCATTTCTTTACTTTTTCAATAACATTGGATACATAAAACATCTCCAAATCTTTGCTAGAATAGCAATACCAAAGAAAACAAGAACCACAAGAGTATGCATTTTAGAAGATTTCCAACTTCCATAACTGCTCCCACTAGTTGAAGCAAAATCTTCTCCATGCAGTCATTGTTAATCTGCGGATTCTTGATCTTGCATTCTTCATTTTTCATCTTTGGTTCGGTAGAAGTAGACGTTGCTTCCACTCTAGTTGCACATGGAGCCGCGTCATTATTTTCTATTCTACTAAGGAGTGCATCAAGATCTATTAACTTTCTTTCTATCAATAAATCAATGTATTGGCCTTCCCAAAACCAAAATGAGCATCCATCTTCCTACACAAAAGAATGACCATGTTCGGAATGAGGATCCACAATTGAACCAAAGAATGAGCTATCAAAACGAGCTACCGCAAGTATACGTACCCCGTCGTTTTCGCATTTGAAGAACACCCATCTGGGGTGCTTCGGTGTGGCTGAAGTAAGCCGCAGCACTGTCTACGTGCAGTCGTCGCACTGTATGAGCGACAACGGCGAGACACACAGCCAATGCGCGAGCGCCGAGCCCGGTGGACGGCCGGACGAATCCATGGCCGCAAATCATTGGCGGCACCGGGAGGGCGAACCCGTCCCTGCATGCGGTGATGTGCCCTTGCCTGGGCTCCGGGAGAGGCTCCCCGACCACTCCATCGCTTGGGGCAGCAACCGGCGGCCGGAAAAAGCCAAATCCGGCGGCCCCGCCATGAAGTGCCGCAGATCTGCAAATCCGGCGGCCCGCCGACGCAGGGGGGAGGGGGGCTCATGCATGTGGCGGCCTTCCGGCGTGCTCCTGCCGACTGCTTCCACCGGAATCTTGGACGGCGGCCGGCGGCGTCGCGAGGGGGGAGAGGAGAGGTGGTTGGTGGGAGAAAGTGCGGGATGAAATGTCCCACCACCAACTGCTTCCGCTAATATGCAGGGGACCGCAGCCGCGAGGGGGAAACCCGTGTTTTCCCGGGTTGGGGTCGGGATTTTGCCCCGCACCCTAAAAATTTTTGCGGGCCGGGCCGGGATGCTGGGTCTGATCGGGCTGGTTTTTCCGCCCCGACCCACTTTTTGGCGGTTATTTTACAGGTTGGGGCGGGATGCGGGGTCTGCTAGAGTTGCTCTTATACACCTAGACAGAGGGAGTAGTACTGTTAGAGCCTTTATTCATTTTAGACTCACGATTCCCAATGAAAGTAGCTACACAAAGGCACCGACACCCCCAATCGTTTTCCCTGACCTAGCCGCTAGGAGCGGCGACCAGGCAGGCAACCAGCCTACCACCGATCTTCACCGGTGAGATCGTTGGTCCCCTCTCCCTCCGTATGCTGCTCCGGCGGCGGGAGGGAGGGAGGACCCCGTTCCTCCGCTCTGTAGTTAGGTTTTGGTTTTGTATGTCGTGGTGCGTCGTTGGGGTGGTGGGTGCGGCGTCCGGACGAATAAATCTTCCTCGGCTCCATTCCCACACCGGCAGTGGCCTTCATGGTGGCGTCTCGGAGTTGATGGCATCGTGTGTTTGCTGATCCTTCAGATCAGCGAAGTTAGGGTTCATGGATGGTGTCGACGAGGCGGTGGTGGCGACTCCATCAGGTGTTTCTCTCTTTCTGCTCTGTCCCTGTTGCTCTGGCGTTGTCTCCGACGTCATGGTGGAGCAGGGAGGTTTTGTCATCCGGGAGTACGCGCAGATGGCGGCCTGCGCAGTTGACAGCTGGAAGATGGTGCATCCTGTGCTGGGTGTGTGGTTGGAGGCTGACAGCTCTGGTTTTCTCCTCCGACGTTGTAGTCGTGCGGGGATGTTAGGTGTGGAGTTCGATGGCGTGTCCGGGGACACGTTGCCCCGGTCTGATTCTTTCAACGGCAATTGTTTTGCTTTTGGCAAACTACTTTGGAGGTCCATAAAGCTGCAGATCAGCGATGGAGCCGCGGCGAGCTTGGGTGAAGAGGTGATTTGTCTTCTCTCTCTTGGTGGTCGCTTCGGTGATGCCGAAGGAGAGAAACAGGCGCTGGTTTTTTGTGTACGATTATCCTATCCTTTCAGTATTGTAATGTCGGTGATTACATGTCTTGTAACCGGATCTTTATTTTATGAATGAGAAACGTATTACCTCGCAAAAAAAAGTCTCTCATTTTAGACTCGCATTGTCACTAGGCCGCCTACAGGTCCGGTGCACAATTAGTAATCGTCCAACGAATAGCCTACCACGCATCGGCATCCAACCAATTCGCCCATTAAAAAGAAAAAAATAACAGCTCACCGCCACCGGCGCTGCCTCCGCCTGCGAAGCACTATCCTCACCCATCTCTCCCTCCGTTTCTCCCTGCTCCACTCTCTAACACATCCTCTCTGCCACCGCAGCCCGCATTTCCCCAAACCCTAGCAGCTTCCCCGTCGAGGACTACCTCGTCAGCACTTGCGGCCTCACCCGACCCCAAGCCCGCAAGGCTTCTGCCAAGCTCTCTCACCTCAAGTTCCCGTCTAGGCCTGATGCCGCCCTCGCCTTCCTCACCGGCCTCAGCTTCTAGTGGGAGAGCCAGGTTCACCGAAATGGGTGTACAGAATTCAAGATTTCATGAATTTTCTTGCTATTTTCTCATGTATATGTGTTTTATCTACCTAGTATATGCTTTCCTATGAGAATTAATGGGTGTACACATGTACACCCATGTCCCCTTGTACTACCCATGTCGGCATCTCCAGCACCGATGTTGTCGCTGTGGTCGTCGCCAAGGACCCGTGGTTTGACTGTGCCAAAGTTGATGAAACACTGCCTCCCATCGTTGTCGGGCTCGCCAGCATCAGTCTGTCACGTTCTGGGATTGGCCGCCTCGCCTTGCTCACCCCCGCCAACTTCCTCTCTGGGCTCGCCGATGCCATCCTGGCCTTCCTCCCTGGCCTTGGATGTCAAACAGTAATAATTTTTTTAAAATAGTAATAATTTTTTTATAAAAACAGTAATAATTTTTTAAAAAATATCATCAAATTTGTTATTTGAAAATATTTATGAATATTGAAAAATATCATCAAATTTATTATTTGAAAATATCATCAAATTTGTTATTTGAAAATGTAATCAAATTTGTTTTTTTTTGCAATTTTAGTTGCATTCATTTGTGACGGTGGAGCGGGCCGGGGAGGGTGCGGTGGGTCGTCGGCTGCGGTGGAGCGGGGGAGGGTGCGGGGGGTCGGCGGCGGCGGCCGGTGGAGCGGGAGAGGGTGCGGTGGGTCGGCGGCAAAGGTGGAGCGGGGGAGGGTGCGGGGGGTCGTCGGCGGCGGCCGATGGAGTGGGGGAGGGTGCGGTGGGTCGTTGGCAGCGAGGGGACCGGATCTGGCGAGGTGGGATAGCGATCGAGATGGAGGGGGATCGAGATTGAGTGTCCATGAACTTTAAAAACATTCATCAGTTCAAAATTAAAGAGCCCATGAAATACAATAATCGATAAATGAAGGCTACAATTTAAATACAATCGATCTTAGCTAGCTATCTGTTCACAATCTTCTTACCCTTATTTTTCGTAAATAGAGTTCTTCTCTTGAAAGGACGTCCTTTAGGTAGGGTTGTCCTGCTTCTTCTTGTGGTGTATGCTGATAGTACTTCATCGTCGTCGTCATGTTCCATCTTCAGGTCGCCGTACTTGTCGAAGTCTTGCTCATTGGCGACTCCATCCATTCCGATGATCTTCCTTTTGCCTCTCCTCACGACAACACGACTGGGCTTTGGCGGATCGGTAATGAAGAAGCATTGGTCCACTTGGGAAGCCAGTTCCCATGGCTCATTTTTCGCGGTGACGTTTGCGCCCGCGGTCTTGGATTTGGCTTCGGGTATAACCATGGTGGTGAAATACATGTCTTCTTTTATGACGCTCTTGGCCCATCTGACACGGAACATCGGGACCTTCTCTCCAGCGTAGCTCTGCTCCCAGATCTCCTCGAGCCTTCCGTAGTATCTGTCCTTGTCGTTACCGGTGTAGGATTCCATCGTTACCCCAGAGTTCTGATAACCATCGCTCTTCATGTCCTTTCCCTTGGTGTAGAATGTGTAGCCGTTGATATCGTACGCCTCATAAGTCATCAGGTTGTGCTCGGCGCCCTGTGACAAGGCGAATATGAGTTGTTCTTCCGCGGAAGAATCCTCATGTAAAGGGTACGACAGAAGGTTCTGTTGAACCAACGCGTGAAACACGAGTTGTGCTCTTTGATTATATCTCCGTCCGTCCTCTGTTGGCCTCGGTCATTGTACGTCTTCTCAATAAAGGTTTTGTGCTCTACCACCCAAGGATCCACCACGTCTATGTGTTGTAGCGCGACTAGGTTTGCTCTTTCAAAGTCGGCGAGTCGACCCTCGAAGTGGACATGCATTTCGCGGCGACCCTCACGGTGACCCCATCCAGCGAGCCTGCCGAGGTGCCTATTGACGGGCAGACCAACGGGGTTCTAGATGCCTAGATAATTTGTGCAGTAGGAGATGCACTCTTCGGTCAGAAAGCCCCTGGCTATGCTTCCCTCTGGGCGTGACATGTTGCGAACGTATCCTTTGATGACACCATTCATCCTTTCGAACGGCATCATGCTGTGCAGGAACGTCGCCCCGAGTAGGATGATATCCTCCACGATATGGACCAGCAGATGTACCATAACGTCAAAGAATGCGGGAGGGAAGTACATCTCAAGCTTGCATAGTATCACCACGATTTCTTCCTGTAGCCTTCTGAGTTGCCTCACGCCAACCGACTTCTGAGAGATGACATCGAAAAAGTTGCATACGCCAAATAGCGTTTCACGGATGTGCGCGTCCATGATCCCACGGATTGCAACTAGAAGTATCTACGTCATCAGCATGTGACAGTCATGAAACTTCATCCCGCTGAACTTCTGCTTCGCTGTGTGTAGGTATCTGCTTATCTTCCCCGCGTAACCATAAGGAAGTTTTACTCCTACGAGGCAGGTGAAGAACTAAACGATCTCCTCCTGACTTAGAGTGAAGCACGCGGGAGGGTATTCATTTCCGGTCTTCTTGGCCTTTTTGCCTTTGCGACGACTTTCCGTGTCCTGCTTCGCCTCATCATCATCATTAGCGTGAAGCTCCTCCCTGATGCCCATTGATTTCAAGTCTGCCCTTGCTTTCGGCCCATCTTTGGTCCTCTCTGGCATGTTGAGTAGGGTACCAAGCAGACTCTCGCACACGTTCTTCGTGATATGCATGACATCAAGGCTGTGAGGCACACGGTGGATCTACCAGTACGGCAAGTCCCAGAAAACAGACCTCGTTTTCCATACCTTCAGCAGCGGCTCTGGCGCCTTTCGCTTCTTTCCCGGCTCTGGCGCCTTTTGCTTCTTTCCCGGCAGTGGGCAATCTTTCCAATTTTTCAATAGCTGGTCTATTTCCTCGCCGCTCCTCGTACGCGGGCGTCTTCGGGGTTTGGTTTCACCATCGAATAGATCCTTGCGTTTCCTCCACACGGGTCATCGTCGCGAAGCCACCTTCGATGTCCCATGAACACGGTTTTTGAAGACCCGGGATCTCTATCTAGCTGGCGATACATTGTGTCATCCATACACCTGACGCATCCAGAAAATCTATGGACCACCTGCCCCGCGAGATATCTATAATCGAGATAGTCGTGCACCGTCGTGAGCAGTGCGGCTCTCATAGGGAAATATTCTTTCTCTGTGGCGTCCCACGTATTGGTTGGCGTTTTCCACAGTGTGTCTAGCTCTTCTTTCAGCAGCCCAAGATATAGATTGATGTCGTTCCCTGGTTGTTTCGGCCCTTCAATTAGCATACTCATGTGAATGTACTTCCTCTTCATGCACAACCAGGGGGAAGGTTGTACATCCACACAAACACAAGCCAGGTGCTACGTGTGCTTCTCTGGCTGCCAAACGGATTGACTCCATCGGTGCTCGCACCCAGCACGATGTTCCTTGGATCCTTCCCAAATTTTGGACATTCGAAGTTCAACGCTTGCCACTGGCTCCCATCCTTAGGGTGACTCAGCATCTTGTCTTTTTTATTTATCTCCGGATCATTTGCGGTATCTTCTCACTTCTTCTCCTCCCTATTCGCGTGCCAACGCAGGAGCTTTGCTACCTTAGGGTCCGCGAAATACCGCTGCAGACGAGGAGTGATTGGAAGGTACCACACCACTTTTCGAGGAGCTTTCTTCCTCTTCTTGTATCGAGTGACGCCGCACACCGGACATATGGTAGACTCAGCGTGCTCGTCCCGATAAATGATGCAATTGTTCATGCACACATGGTATTTCACGTGCGGTAAATCCAGAGGACACACGATTTTCTTTGCCTCCTCGAAACTGGTCGGGCACTTGTTCCCCTTGGGAAGACGTTCATGCCAGAATGACATGTTCTCGTTGAAGCATGCGTCGGTCATTTTGTGTTTTACCTTCATCTCCAGAGCCAGGAGCGTTACTTTCAGGCGGGTATCCTCGGGCCTGCATTCTTCATACAATGGAATAACCGCGTCAATCTCCAGTTGATCCAGCTTGGTTTTCTCTCGAGCCGCAGCTCTTGCGTTATCCGTCTGCTTGAGAAGCGGCTCTTGAATATGAGGGTCCTGCACCCAGCCCATCGATGGTCCATCGTCGTCTGCTCCGCCGGCATCTTCATCTTCATGATCATGCCCTTCGTCTGCTCCGACATCTTCTTCATTATCCTGTCCTGCATCTTCTACATGATGACTGTGTACAGCATCACAGTCGTGATCATGTCCTGGAGATTCTTCGTCTTGTCGCCTGCCCGATCCGCGGTGGTTGTTTTGCTGCCCTTCCTCATTTCTTGCACGGCCCCCATGGACGACTTCATAGTCATCTTCATCACCTTGCCACCGATAGCCATCCATGAAACCACGCAAGAGCAGTGGTCCCGCACCTGCCCGGAATCCAGGTCAGCAATAAGGCTCTTCAGCTTGCATCTTCGACACGGACATCTTATCTCCATCTCGTTCTTTTGAAGGATCTCGGCCTTCGCGGAGCTCAAAAACCTGTTCACGATGCCTTCGGTCATCGTGCGGACCATGGTCGCCTGCGGGGTAGAGCAAAACGATATTTTAGAACCAAGGAAAAGTTTGGCATGACTTTCCCTAAAAATAGGACCAAAAAGAATGCATGGTGCCAAAATTCTCACCAAAACGGAAATGAATCAACATTCCGGCAAAATATTGGCAACTATCGCATTTCAAATACCGGTATCTGCAAACACAAACATATATGCAACACCACAAGCATATGCAACACCGCGAACATACATAGATCTAGCTAGGCCATAAAAAGTGCATGTGCACGTTGTTGGAGGGAGAACAACGTAAAGATAGCTTCCCCCCTTACTTACCTATCAACAAAAGGTAATTTAACCACTTAATTTGGATGAATCTATGGTGCAAATGAGGTGAGGAGGAGGAGGCAGCCGAGACAAGCTTGGAGGAGGAGGTGGAGACAATGAAGTGGGGAAAGTGAGTGGTTAGGTGTGGTTGTCCAAAATATCTTGTTGGTCCCAGGTTACTAATGGCGCACCACCTGCAAATGCGCCATTAGTAACCCTGGTTACTAATGGCGCACCTGCTGGTGGTGCGCCATTAGTAGTTTTGCAAAAAAAACATATATATATATATATATATATATATATATATATATATATATATATATATATATATATATATATACTAATGGCGCACCGTGGCATAGTGAGCCATTACTAGTTTAAACTAGTAATGGCGCACTATGCCACGGTGCGCCATTAGTAGTTTTGCAAAAAAAAACAGTAGTGACGCACTGTGTGGCTGGTGCACCATTACTAGTTAGCACTAGTAATGGCGCACTGTGCCATGATGCACCATTAGTATGTTTGAAAAAATAAATAAAAATTGTTACTAGTGGCGCACCATGTGCCTGGTGCGCCATTAGTGTCTTCCACACTAATGATGCACCTGCACATGGTGCGCCACTGCTATATAGTAGTGGCGCACCACATGTCAGGTGCGTCATTAGTATCCATTTTATTTATAGCCCTTTTCCTAGTAGTGCCTGAGCCGAGGATGTTATCCACCCACCCGGAGCACATCCGGATGATGGTGGCATCTGCCGAAAAATAGGTGTGACCCGTCGCTCTAGGATGTTCAGGTACGCGCCACAGGCTGTCGCGTTCCTCAACAAGGATGAGATCGCCACCAAAGTGGAGTACTTGAAGAGTGCATTAAGGTGATCAAATGCCCAGGTCAGCATTGCTCTGTCTAAGGCTCCACTCGTGCTAAAGAGATCAAATGAATCTCTACAACACATTTTCAATTTTTTCATCTCCGAGGTTGGGTTGGAACCGGCATACATTGCTCGTCTTCCGACATTGATCACGCACAGCCTGGAAGGCAGGCTCCGACCAATAAAGTTTCTTATGGAAAATGGATTCCTAGATCCCGACCGCAGCTATTATGCAATTTTCAAGATGACTGAGAAAGGTTGTTGCGAAAAAGTACATATGCGCTCACAAGGAATCTGTGCCGCACCTTGCTAAATACCATTCTGCAGGCTGCCGCTTGTCGACAGGAACTGCCCGCCTGCTAGATAGGACAAGACACACACTTGCAGTTCGAATTTGAATTACTTTCAGGAAATCGACATAAAGTCATTTAAATATGCAAGATTAGATAAAAATCTACAAAATCCATGAAACTTGGAAATTGTGCATAAATATGGTCTACTTACTGTGAAAAAAAGAGTGGTGCCATTTTGCGCCCTGTTTTATTTACTTGCTTCACAGAAAATACCCTTTTTGACACTTATAAAATGAAAAATGATTTTTTTTGTACAAAAAAGTTGAAAAATCTATTTGGCAACAATTTTGGTAATGGCAATATGCACCTATATGTCTGTTTTGGGCACATTACAATAAATTATGCAACGAATATGGTCATCACCTTTGTCATCTGATATGAAAGGCATGAACTATTCATACACGATAGCCCGTTTTGTGAATGATTTTTTTTAAACTTGTCATATTGAAACTTTGGTATATTTTTCGTCGGAACTAGTACATATGGTCATCACCTTTTCATTTCTTTTCTTTGTAGTAGTAAAGGAAGTACTAGGTCCTTAGTAATTAAGGAATGCCTCCTTAACCCCATATGTTTGTGACTGTCCTACCGGGCATACCTCCCCTACCCATGTGGCCATGCCTCATGTTGTTAGTATACTCAATGATTTTGACATATTGGTTCACTGATTCTCGTGTCTGACGTAGAGCACATGTCTAGCTTGTCTGTTCTAGTATGTAGAACATGTTGTTTGTTCTAATTCACCATCTATTGTGTTATTTTTCATGCAAGGACTTTATCGTATTAGTTTTGTTGCAAACATGTGTGATGTGTCTTGCCTTCGACGAAAAGCTCGCGCTTGTGATAATCTGTCCAAGACAAATTCGAAATTTTAGTCCTACCCGATTTTAAATCAAATTAATTTTCACTAGTCATCCCATCTATTGCAGTGTCGTGGTTGACCAATTGGTAGGAGTAGAAATATGTATCTTGGGTAGTAATGTTCAAACTTAATGTTATTAAGTAGGCCTTTACATCACCTAATGAACTAATATACACATGATAACACTGGATGCACAAAGCTAAGTTGGTAGTAGTATGGCTAACTCACACGTTTGTTTTGGAAGAGAAGGGTATACCCCTGAACCATGCATTGAAAATGAAATACATTCCATTAAGTGCTTCCGGACCAGATGTTGAACCATGGATGTGGAAAACTGCATCACACACTCCAATTTAGTTTTTCCTTCTTCATGCTTTAATATCATTGCTGCCAGATTGTGTTAGTTTGTGCTCCTATTTCTAGCTGATGTGGTGACTCTCTGATGAGATTGAAAAAATGGTGTACGAGATACTTTGGTGAGCTTGTGTTGGTACCATCATTTGTCGAAAGCACTTGTACCACATGATATTCTTTTTTTTCTCGTGCATAACTTTTTCAATTTGGTTTTTGATTACTCGTGTGCAAAAATCCTTGATTAAATTGGCATAAAATGTATAATAGACCCACTGTTTCTGCTGAAGATGTATATGCTAATAGTAGTAGTAGGTGTTGGAATGTTGTAAACTTGTAACTACACGATGAGTTGCGGATGAAGAGACAAATGCACCCATCCTTATGGTGCAACCGGGGCACCAAAGTAAAAAAAATGTTAAAAGTATATAACAAAATCCAAAAACAATTTACCATGAGAACATATGGCATATGAGTTATTGGTGATCAAGTCTTAAAGGGATGAAGTAATTAAAGTGAAAAGCCCATTGTGGCTTTCAGGAAACCAAAAGAGAGCATGAAGTAAAGATAAATGTTGGCCAAGATGAAGTCTTAAGATTGGATTTGAAACACTCAACACAGAAGCATAAATGATGCCACATGGGATTGAGTGAGTGATATGGTACGTAATTGTGAATTTTCCTTTGTGAACTAACACATATATTATGTGTTCGGCATGTCTATGTGAGTTAGCTAATATTCATGGACTTGCATTAAAAGAAAGATTTTATAGACCATATGAGGATGACATAAAAGGAAGATGGTCATCAAGGTCGACAAGATCAAGTTTAAGATAAAGTTGCCCGAGGATTTAGGTCGTGAGGGATTATATGCTTCAAGCTTATGGTCCATTAGTAATAATGAACATGTGAAGATGTGTTTAATGCTTCCCATATTCGACAATGACGGAGAAAATTGAGAGTCTTCACCAACTGACCATTGTCAAGTGAAGGGTTCCAACTCGAGGCAAAACATGAATGGGTCGTCATCAAGCTCAAGTGAAATGTGCAAGGCAAAATTATACTCGAGTTGATTTCCAAGTTTTACCAGTCTCAAGGTTGTATCTCCATGCTAAATTTGTATCTATTTTTTCTACAAAATTTAGCATGTAACATTCACTTTGGGTGCATCGGTTGCATCACAAGGGCGGTGGCATCTATTTCAAGGATGCGGATCATTGGTTGAGAGTAACACACATCTATTTCTGAGCTCTGAGAAGGTATTGCCTTGTTTTTTTGCTTTCCTTTCTCACTACGTTTTTATCGGTTTTAATAGTTTTCTTTGCGGCTTTGCCTATTTTTTTATTCTCTTTTTATTTTCTTATTTTCCACATTCTAATTTATAAATTTGGAAGAATTTTAAAAATACGTGAATATTTTTAAAAATTCATGAACATTTTAAAAATCATCATTTTTTTGAAGTTGATGAACACTCTTAAATTTGCAAACCTTTTTCAAATCCAATGACAGTGTTTGAAATCCCAACATATTTTAAAAATCCATGGTTCTTTTCAATTCGAAATAAATTTTAAAATTTGTGCGCTTTTTGAAATAAAAATGTATGATAGTCGGATTTCCTAAGCTAGCAGCAAATCAAGCAAAAAAAAGATAAGTGAGTGAGTTGAGTAGGAAGCCAAGCTGAGCAAGCAAGAGATTCATGGGCCAGCTCATATAAGTGTGGAATAAAAGCTCCCAAGCGTTATATCAACTAATACGATAATGCAAGGACATCAGAACCACGCACCGAATAACTCCACTCTCCACGCATCAAAAAAATATTGTCTCCAATGGAAGCACAACACAATAAATTAGAGCATAGTTTAAACCTAAACCAATATAGATAAAACCAAAACGAAACAACAAACCACAATAACCTTCTAGAGAGAAAAAAAAGTTATTAATCTAGAGAAGAGCTCTAGTAGGATACATTCTTGATGGGTCTATCTAATTCTTGCACTCCCTAGAAAAGTCTAATTTGTGCTACTAAAAAAATAGAAAGTCTAATTTGTATAATGGAAATGTCATTCTTAGTTTCTCCCAAAGTTAGAGGATTATCTGGAGCTAGTTTCTCATGCAACTCATATTCTCTTTTATCCTTTTTTTGCTGGTTTTTGAAATAAGCGAAATGATTCCTAGATATTAATAATGATATATCATGTGTATGTAGAAACACTCGTAACAAAATATGACATGTTGTGACTAATACAAAGAATAAATTTATATCATGTGTATGCTACGCTAATTCGAGCACTGTTCATTTTTAACCTTATGTTCTTTTTTACAAATGGTCATATGTTTTAATAAATATTTGCAAGTGCACGTTACTACTATATATACAAGTGGGCCCGTCCACGAAGAACCACTATTACCTCCGTTTCAGTTTACAAGTCCTGCGCGTATACCTAGGTTGCCAATTTTATCACCCTAATATAAACTATATAACGCAAAAATTATATCTTTTAAAAGTAGGAACTCCGTAGTTTATGTTGGTATATTTTTTGTAATATATGACTTGTATTAGGTTGGTCAAATTGATGATCTAGGGATACGCGCACGCCCTGTAAACTGTGAGAGAGGTAGTATTGCTTTCCCCGCAAAAAAAAAAAACCACTACTGCTTTAATACCGTGCTAGTGCAAAAACAACGTGGACCTTGCGGACTCCATCCCTAAATCCATATTTTCTCTTATCCATGAATTACTTCACATTTTTTTGAGAAAAATATGGGTTGTCAACAACTGCTGCAGGCTGGTGGTATATATGACTTCTGCTGGTTAATACTAGTATCAGTACAGTCCTGTCCAGTACTACCGGCAGCATCGACTGACAAGGTACTACCATGCCTCATGAATGATAATGACAGAAGACCGAACATGTTGAGGATTCAGAGTTAAGTGTACTCTTTGCTCATCAAGAATTCCGGGTAGGTAGGTCATTCACACAAGTCAGTCAGGACCATGTGTATGATCTGGTTTTAGTGGGATTGCATTTCCATTGCCCACCATTTAATCTAATCTAACCAAGGCCTAACTAAGCCTGTTCAACATGTGGAGGCCGGCTGGGCGGGGCAGGCCGCCCGGGCTGATTTGGGTGCAGGCGGCAGCCGACAGGTTTAGCGCCTGTCAAATCAAACCGTACCATGTACCTCCCACTCCGTGACGTCGTTGCCAACGGGCCACAGTACCAAGCAGCTGGCGGGCCCCATGGCCGACGGGACCAAGCAGTTGGCGGGCCCCAATGGAGGCCACGCTGGCTGCAGGGCCCACCCCTCTTTCTCACACACTTCGTAACCTGAGAGAGTCGGCTAATTCGTTCCATCACACACACACACTCGAGGGAGAGAGGAGAGCTATAGCCCTTTTCTTCCTCCTCTAATACAGCTCTAGGATCAACCATATACACCTTGTGTTCGTCTTAGTGATCTCTGCACGAGTAGGGGTGTTACCTCTATCCGAGGGCCCTGAACCTGAGTATATCTCTGCACACCATGGCAACAACTTCTCCGATCACGCCGCCGGGGGCCGACCACATCTGCCACCGTCTCCCAGCGCGCGCCGCACCTTGTCCTAAACTCCACAGGCCACCTCGCGCGCGCGTTCGTCGCCTTGCATCTCCGCACAGATGCTCCGCGACCGCGTGCCTCCTCAGCCCTCCGCCTTTGGCGAGCCAGGCTCAGCCACCGCCGGTGTGGCAGCGGCTAGGGTTACCAAGGTAGGGGAGGGCTTGGCTAGGGTTCGGTGGAATATCTGGAGTCGCTTGAGCAGAGGCGACCCGGGAGGTGAAGGGCTTTCTCTAGAGTGGATATCTATCAATAAGAGCATCTCGAGCCGTTTGCCCACCAGGAGGCATATTTTTCGCCGCTTGGGGGGCTGCCAGCGAAATTTTTTCCCTGGGGGGCAAAATTTTCCACTCGTTGTGCCGCCCACGAGCATGTTGAGCGCGGCGGCGTCGACGACCTCCTCGGCAAGCGTGAGGAGACGGGCGGTGGTGCACTGGCACGCCTCGGCGAGGCACGACGGCGAGGCTGAGGCGGCCACGGCGGTGTTGCCGCACGATGACGTCCCGACCTCGCGCTGCCGCCGGAACAACGCCCCGATGATCCCGCCGCAGTCGTCGTCGTCGTCGCCGCACTCGAGTCTTCCTCGCCATCTCGTGCCGGACCCCGCCGGTGGTCCCCTCCTCAGCCACGCGCGTAGAGCCCTGTCCGTGCCGGGGTCCAGGAGCGGCCTGGTGCGGGGACGGCTTGGATGCCGGTGAGGAGCCCAGAAGATGCGCGAGGGGCCGGTGTTGGAGTCATGTACCTAGGGTAGGGTCATAGACCTGATCTAAGTACCCTACCCAAGGACACCCTTAGAAGAGATTACCTTCCAGTCGACCAAGGGGGACTTCACTCGACAGACTTGAAGGAATCGACCATGAAGACTCACTCGACCACCAGAAGGTCAAGAAGCACTCTGTACTGCAACGGCCTGTAATTAAGTAGACTTTATGGTATTTAAGACACTTTATGTGGGGCGTTACCAGTAACGCCCAGACTTAATGTACTTTAAACCCCGCATTACTGAGGGCCGGAGGGGTCTGGCAGGCACTATATAAGCCACCCCCCACCTCAGTGTAAAGGGTTCGCACCCCTGTAATCCATACACACATAATCCACTCGACCGCCTCCGGGCTCCGAGACGTAGGGCTGTTACTTCCTCTGAGAAGGGCCTAAACTCGTACATCTCTTGTGTTTACAACCTCTCCATAGCTAGGACCTTGCCTCTCCATACCTACCCCCCACTCTACTGTCAGACTTAGAACCACGACAGTTGGCGCCCACCATGGGGCAGGTGTCTTAGCGATTTTTCGGAGAAGTTGCGATTCTTCCGAGTACTTTCATCATGACTGCTGGTGGAGTTTTGGTCGAGGGTCGCGAGATCCGTCTCGGCGCCCTCACCTTCATCGCCGACGACTCCGCTTGGCTCCAAGAGGCTCCACTCGACGTTGATGCGCTCCCCGTCCGCGGTGCGACGCATTTTCGCGCATGTGTCCGCGGCGTTCTGCTGGACAACCATCGACCCCGTATCGGTCGACTCCCCTATCGGTCACCTTCCCGCTCTCCCACCAGCGCAAGCGCTCTGGTCGGTCGAGGCTCTAGTGGTGGGTGAGGCACGCGGTGGCTCGCCAGACGGCCACCGCCCAAGTTGCGGCAATCGAGCCCGACGAATCCCTCTACGGTCTGTTCGATCTGTCGACTGGCTCCGTAGAGACTGCATTCGAATGCGATAGCAGTGATCCGGCGGCGGAAATATTGATGGTCAACGGACCTCGCAGCCCTCCTGGCTTCGCCCACAAGGGCGGAGTAGACGGTGGAGGCGACCCCGCACGAGACCACGAAGAGTACCAACCCGAGCCACTCAATTCTCTGCAAAGGGAAGAGCTTCGCCGCAGGAACATGGATGCCCTGCATACTCCCATCACGGGAGAAACCCCCGAGGCTCGCGCCTTGGAGGAGGCACGTTTGGCAAACTTGGCTGAACGCGCTCGTCTGGAAAATCTTCAGCGAGCACTCGACGAGCGCGCAACGAGCACCCGACGCCAATCGACGTCAACTCTTCCCGCCGACTCAGGTATATCGAACCCCGATTCAGAATTTAGCAGCTGCAACCCGTATAGCAGAGTCCATCCAGCCCTCTCAGTCGGAAGCTGGCGGAGGCTTGATGCAGATCAGAGATTTGCTCCGGGCAGCAGGAGATCAGAATTCAGCCGTGTCGCAGTCGCGCAACAGAATTCACAGTCGATCCGTCGCTGCGAATACGGTTCAGTCGGCTCATAGTCCCAGATCGCCTCTGCGGCGTGAAGGACGCGAGAATCGGCGAGACCAATACGGTGACCGACATGATCGTGATGATAGGCGTCGAGTGCCCACTCCTCCCCCGAGGGGTGGGTCTTACGCTCCTCGGCAGCAGGACGACAGGCGTCAACTCAGTGTGGGGCGAAGAGCTCCAGTCGACCCCCGGGAACCAGGCTTCGACGCGCGATCCATCATCGTGCAAGGCTTGGTCGACCGAAACAGAGCCCATCGGGGCGGCCCCGACAGAGATGCGCCCACAAGCAGTCGAGTGCATGTTTCAGCAGGGCTATCAGAGCCGCGGTGATTCCCCCCAATTTCAGGTTGGCAACTGAAGTAAGAAAATTCACTGGTGAGTCTAAGCCTGAAACCTGGCTTGAGGATTACCGAGTGGCGGTTCAGATTGGTGGTGGAAATGACGAGGTGGCCATGAAGCATTTGCCCCTCATGTTGGAAGGTTCTGCCAGAGCGTGGTTGAATCAGTTACCTCCTAGCAGCATTTACACTTGGAAGATCTGTCCCGAGTGTTCGTCAGAACATTTGAAGGAACTTGCAAGCGACCAGCTGGATTGACAGAGCTGCAAGTCTGTGTGCAGAAGACGAATGAGACTCTCAGAGAGTATATTCAGAGATGGATCCCTTTGCATCATACCGAGGAGAACGTGTCTGACCATCAGGCAGTCTGCACCTTCAAGGATGGTGTCAAGAACAGAGAATTGAGTTTGAAGTTTGGTCGAACCGGAGACATGACCCTGAGTCGGATGATGGAGATTGCTACCAAGTACGCCAACGGCGAAGAGGAAGACCGACTCCGAAGCGGCAAGTACAAGCCAGTCAGTCGGAGAAGGGAAACACCAGTCGGAAGCAGAAGCGGAAGGCCGAACCAGCAGCTCCTGGAGAGGCTCTGGCCGTGACTCAGGGAAAGTTCAAAGGGAAATCCAAAGGATCCTGGAACCCTAAGAAGGTGAAGGATAAAGAAGGAAACGACGTGATGGATATGTCGTGTCACATCCACACGAAGAAAGATGAAGAGGGTAATATCATTTACCCGAAGCATAGCAGTCGCCAGTGTCGACTCCTGATCCAGTAGTTCCAAGGAAAACAGTCCAAGGACAAGGAAAAGGAGTCGGACAAGGCTGAAGACAAGGAGGACAGTGAGGGAGGATATCCACATGTCAACTCCACTCTGATGATTTTCGCGGATGTGGAAAGCAAGAGCCGACTGAAGGTCATTAACCGTGAGGTGAACATGGTTGCCCCAGCGAAATCAAGTTATCTGAGATGGTCCCAAACGCCCATCACATTCGACCAGTCTGATCACCCGACTCATATTGCCACCCCTGGGAGGCAAGCTTTGGTGGTCGACCCAGTTGTCGAAGGCACTCGACTGACGAAAGTGCTGATGGACGGTGGTAGCGGACTGAACTTGTTGTATGCAGACACACTGAAGGGAATGGGCATTCCGATGTCCCGACTGAGCACCAGTAACATGAGCTTTCATGGAGTTATACCAGGAAAGAAAGCCGAGTCACTCGGCCAAATAGCTCTGGACGTTGTGTTTGGTGATTCAAAACATTTTCGCAAGGAAAAGCTGACGTTTGAGGTCGTGGATTTTCAGAGCGCGTACCACGCTATTTTGGGGAGACCAGCTTACGCACGGTTCATGGCTCGACCATGTTATGTCTACCTCAAACTGAAGATGCCCGACCCCAAAGGAGTGATCACTGTCACTGGTGATCGGAAAAAGGCAGAAGAGTGTTTCCAGAAAGGCTCAAAGATTGCCGATTCCCAGGTGACAGCGGTCGAGTTTGAAGAATATAAGCAAAACGCAGATCCGAGTGATTTGCTGTGATCCAAGAAGCCCGCCACAGAATCTGCATTTCAGTCGTCCGGTGAGACGAAGCCTGTCCACATTCACCCGACCGATCCCAATGCATCCCCGACCCACATCTCCACAACACTCGACCCGAAATAGGAAGAAGCGCTCATCCAGTTCCTCCGTGAGAACTGGGACATTTTTGCATGGAAGCCAGCTGACATGCCAGGTGTTCCCAAGGGACTGGCTGAGCATCGTCTCAGGGTCGACTCAACAGCAAAACCAGTTAAAGAGCATCTTCGGCGGTCTGCCGTCCAGAAGAGAAAAGCTATTGGTGAGGAAGTGGCTCGACTGTTGGCGGCAGGATTTATCCGAGAGATATATCACTCCGAGTGGCTCGCTAATGTCGTCATGGTTCCTAAGAAGGACAACTCACTCCGAATATGCATTGATTTCCAGCACATCAATCGGGCCTGCCCGAAAGATCATTTCCCTCTCCCTCGCATTGATCAAATTGTTGACTCGACCGCGGGATGTGAGAGATTGTCTTTTCTAGACGCCTATTCCGGGTACCATCAGATCCGTCTGTATGGACCCGATGAGATAAAAAACAGCTTTCATCACTCCATTCGGGTGCTTCTGCTATATCACCATGCCATTCGTCCTCAAGAATGCTGGAGCCACGTTTATGCGAATGATTCAGAAGTGTTTGCTCACTCAAATCAGTCGGAATGTGGAAGCGTATATGGATGATATCGTGGTCAAGTCGCGAAAAGGTTCCGACCTGCTCACTGACCTCGCCGAAACATTTGCCAACCTCAGAAGGTATGATATCAAGCTCAATCCATCAAAGTGCACATTCGGAGTTCCTGGTGGCAAGTTACTCGGTTTTCTCGTTTCGAACGAGGAATCGCCGCTAATCCAGAAAAGATCGGCACTATACTCCAATTGAAATGCCCCGTGCGAGTGCACGATGTCCAGAAGCTTACTGGATGCTTGGCCGCATTAAGTCGATTCATCTCACGACTCGGTGAAAAGGCATTGCCTCTTTACCGACTAATGAAGAAGGCAGACAAGTTCGAGTGGACTCCAGAAGCTGATGCAGCATTTGCCGAGCTAAAAGCTCTGCTCTCCACCCAGCCGGTGCTTGCTGCTCCAATCAGTAAAGAGCCTCTGTTGCTTTATATCGCAGCCACAGGACAAGTCATCAGTACAGTACTTACAGTCGAGCGGGAAGAAGAAGGGAAAGCCTTCAAAGTTCAGCGCCCAGTGTACTATCTATCTGAAGTTTTAACTCCATCCAAGCAGAGATACCCTCATTATCAGAAGCTTGTGTATGGGATATAAATGACCACGAAGAAGGTTGCTCATTATTTCTCTGATCATTCCATCACAGTCGTCAGCGACGCTCCACTTTCAGAGATTCTGCACAACAGAGATGCAATTGGTCGAGTGGCGAAATGGGCGATTGAACTTCTTCCCCTTGATATCAGGTTTGACGCAAAGAAAGCCATCAAGTCCCAGGCGATAGCAGAAGCTGAACAAGCGCGGCAGGACGCAGTCGACCTCTTAGAGGAAGAAAGGGAGATGGCTCTGATCCGATCGACCATCTACCAACAAGACTTGCGTCGCTTCCACGCCAGAAATGTGAAGAGTCGAGCCTTCCAGGAAGGAGATTTAGTTCTCCGAGTGGATCAGCAGAAACAACATAAGCTTGCTCCTTCTTGGGAAGGACCCTTCATCGTCACCAAGGTTCTCCATAACGGAGCATACCGTATCTACAACGTCAAGCACAATATCGACGAGCCCCAGGCTTGGAACGCGGAGCTGCTCCGCCCGTTTTACACTTAAAGTTTTTTCACTCGGACGAGTTGTAACAAAATACTTCTGTAGTTCATGGATTGCAAAATAATAGTGTCATAATTTCCCCATGATTTTTGTCACTTTTTATTTGTCCAGTAAAATTTTCCCCCTCAGTGGGTGACTTAGCTGCGAATCCGTTTCGCCTAAGTTTGTAAAAAAATTCTTGTCGAGTGATGAGCCAGACTCCCACTCGGAAGGCTTAGCTGCGAACCCGTTTCGCCTAAGTTTAAATAAAATCCTACCGAGTGGTGAGCCAGACTCCCATTCGGAGGCTTAGCTGCAGTCCAAGTACTCGCCTAAGTTCGAATAAAATCGTACCGAGTGGTGAGCCAGACTCCCACTCGGGGGCTTAGCTGCAGTCCAAGTACTCGCCTATGTTTAAATAAAATCCTGTCGAGTGGTGAGCCAGACTCCCACTCGGAGGCTTAGCTGCAGTCCAAGTACTCGCCTAAGTTCAAATAAAATCCTACTGAGTGGTGAGCCAGACTCCCACTCGGGGGCTTAGCTGCAGTCTAAACACTCGCCTAAGTACAAGTACAACGTGCGCTCGCAAGGAGGATGAGGTGCAGGTCGACTGCGACTCTCTCCTCTGAGCTACACCACAAATACAACGTGCGCTCGCAAGGAGGATAAGGTGCAGGTCGACTGCGACTCTCTCCTCTGAGCTACGCCACAAATACAACTTGCGCTCGCAAGGAGGACGAGGTGCAGGTCGACTGCGACCCTCTCCTCTGAGCTACGCCATAAGTACAATGTGCGGTCGTAAGGAGGACGAGGTGCAGGTCGACTGCGTCCCTCTCCTCTGAGCTACGCCACAAGTACAACATGAAAATCTTACCGAGTGAAGAGCAAACCTCTCACTCGGGGGCTTAGCTGCAGCCCAGTGATCGCCTAAGGTACAAAAATCTTACCGAGTGAAGAGCAAACCTCTCACTCGGGGGCTTAGCTGCAGCCCAGTGATCGCCTAAGATACAAAAATCCTCCCGAGTGAAGAGCAAACCTCTCACTCGGGGGCTTAGGTGCAGCCCAGTGCTCGCCTAAGGTATAAAAATCCTACCGAGTGAAGAGCAGAGCTCTCACTCGGGGGCTTAGCTGCAGCCCAGTGCTCGCCTAAGGTATAAAAATCCTACCGAGTGAAGAGCACACCTCTCACTCGGGGGCTTAGCTGCAGCCCAGTGCTCGCCTAAGGTATAAAAATCCTACCGAGTGAAGAGCAGACCTCTCACTCGGGGGGCTTAGCTGCAGCCCAGTGCTCGCCTAAGGTATAAAACTCCTACCGAGTGAAGAGCAAACCTCTCACTCGAGGGCTTAGATGCAGCCCAGTGCTCGCCTAAGTCGGGAAAATCCTACCGAGTGGTGAACACACCTCCCACTCGGGAGCTTAACCGCAGTCCAGTGCCTGCCTAAGTGAATTGAAGAGAAAGTCGACTGCAGTAAGCACCTTGCTTTAAAACCTGCAAAAGACATTTCAAGCCAAAAACAAGCGTATTCAAACGTCGAATCCAAGTTCAGATGGATACCTAAGGGAACCGAAAGTGCTCAGGCACTAAGCCTGTTAAGGTTTATCGGTTACAAAATCACTCGGCATACCGAGGCAAATTTAAAGTGTCGAGCTCAAAGAAGTTTTTTACCCCTCCTGTGGAGGGCTGGAAGGTGCAACAAACTCATCAAGATCAATTATGTCCGCGATCCGAGTGGCAGCAGCGATGAAGGTCTCCATGAAGGACCTGAAGTCGTGTTTCTTGGTGTTGGCCACCCGAAGGGCCGCCAGTTTGTCTTCTCGCGCATCCTTGTAGTGGACTCGAGCCAGACACAGAGCAACATCTGCGCCGCACCTAGCAGAGGACTTTTTCCACCCCTGCACTCGCCCAGGAACCGTGTTTAGTCGAGCCATCAGAGACTCGAGGTCGTTCTGGAGTGTCTCCCCGGGCCAGAGTGTGGTGTCAATGCGGGAAGTGGCGACCTTCAGCCTTGCAAGATAGTCAACGACGGCAGCAACACGAGACTCAAGTCGGAACACATTCATGGCAACTTCATCGTTCACCGGAGAGTTGACGGGTTCCAGGTTTGGTTCCAGCCGACTAGTTTCCTCTTCAAAGTTTTGGCAAAATTCTGCAAATACAATGACTGAGTCAAGGCGATGGTTGAATGGAAAGATCACTGTAAAAATGATTGATTAACGCAAAGGATTACCTTCGAGCATGAGGAATAACTTCTTGGCGAGTCCACTCAGAAAGGCCTCCAGATCATTCTTCTTCCCAGCCAATTGACTGGCCTTGTCATTCAGAGCAGCTTTGTCATTTTTCAGTCGACTAACCTCCTTGTTGGCAATATCAAGAGCAGCTTTCAGATTAGTATTTTCTTCCTCAAGCTTGGTGACCGAAGCTAACTTCTCGTCAACAAGTTTAGTCTTCTCAGCTAGTTCAAGATCTTTCTTCTTCTGGGCCTCCTTCACCTTGCCTGTAAAGTTATAGCAAGGTCAGATTTTGAAACAGATGAAGGACAAAAACAGTCGTCGAGGTCTCACCGAACATACCTTTGGTCTCCTCCTTCGCCTTCATCAGATTCTCCTGGACCAGCTTCAGATCTAGCTCGAGCTGGATGTGCTTGTTCTCCAGCTCGGTATAACGAGCCGCAAGGTCGCAGGATTTCTACGAAGAACCAATCGACAAAATGTCAAAGATAATTCACTTCCGAGTGGATAAGAGAAAATCATGCGTTTCTAAGACTACAGCCGAATACAAACATTTGACCGTAGTCTCGGGGACTATACCCAGTGGGTGCACTCAGCGTGCCCCCACTAGTTCTATTAAAGATAGAGTCGACCAGTCGACCCAAAAAAACACAAGACGTATTCTTCAGACTGTAATCGACTGCAAGCAGTCGACCACAGTCTCGGGGACTACACCCAGTGGGTGCACTCAGCGTGCCCCCACCGGTTTGAGAAATCCATTCGACCTAGTCGACTGACGGAAAAACTTAACTTCTAAAGCCTATGGTCGACTGCCAGCAGTCAACCATAGCCTTGGGGACTACACCCAGCGGGTGCACTCAGCGTGCCCCCGCTAAACAGGAGTTTCAATCAACACACCCAGTGGGTGACTGCTATAGATTTCGGAAAGAAAGATTTTTCAGATAGCATATCCTAACAGAACAGGCGATTCGACTGACCTGAACATTGCTTCGAAGAGCAGAACTGGCGTCGTAGGCTGCCTGGCTTGCCTCCCGGATGGCCTTCACCTGCTCCATCATGACCCCCGCCTGGCGTATCGCTTCCTTTGCAGCACTGGCTTGGTCCTCTGGGACGTGCTGCGTCGTGAAGAGGGAAGGCTGTGCGGCACTCGACGAAGCGAGCTGAGCACTCGTCAGCGGCACCGCGAAGGACACGGTGTGTCGAGTGGTGCTCTCCTCCCCCGCGACCAGAGTCTCGGGTGCCGTCACATCCTGGGCCGCCCTACCGGCAGATGCTTTCCTGCTCCTCCTGTGTTTCAGCGGTTCTTCATCGTCGTTGTCGTCAGGAAGGGTGATAACGACATTGGATGGAGCTGCAGAAAAAAAAATCAGAATTAGAGGCCAAGAGTCAATCGACTAAAAAAACGGGATTAAGAGAGTGGTACCAGGTTTTGAGGTTGCAGCGTCCTCCATCACATGATCGTCGGCCCTGGCTGAGGTGTCGGAAGTAGCAGCACTGCAATTCCAAAAATCAGTCGGATAACTCAAGAGTCGATCAAAGATAAACTCAAGAAAAGCGAGAAGACTCAAGCAGCATTTTTACCCTGATATGGTGGGGATTGACACTTTCATCTTCGGCAGGACCTTCGTCGGCTTCGACGGTGCCACCCTGGATTGCTTCGGAGCCTTTTCAGTCGGCACCGGAGAAGTGGTCCGAGGACGCTTGGTCGACTGCGCGACAGTCGCCACCCCCTTGCCGCGTTCAGTCACAGGGTCATGGACAGGCTTCGACCGCCTTTCCGAGCGCGGTGGTGCAACTTCCTCCTCCTCCTCTTCTTCATCATCATCATCATCATCATCATCATCATCATCATCATCATCATCATCATCTTCAACAGCATCCGAGTCCCACTCCTCCTGGCTTTCGCCCCCGCTCGCTTCTCCCTCCTCAGTCGGAGTCTGCGCCCCATTGGGCATCGAGTATAGTTCGGTGAGGGCCTGTTAGACATCAAGACAAAGATCAATCGACCAATTTGATTCGAAAATAGAAATAAGTATGACAAGAATACAATTGGAGGAAGAGTAGACATACCTTGTCTGGAATGCTACAATGGTCGAGTGGAGGAATCCTCCTGGCTCCACGAGGGTTATCCTTGTTCCCGGTGACCGCAGCCATCCACCTCTCCAGCGTGGCATCGTCGACTGTTTCTGGGTTGATTCGAGTCTCATCTTCGGTCCCGCGGTACAGCCACATACAATGGCTCCGGAACTGAAGAGGCTGGATATGTCGCCTAAGAAAAACTTCCAGGGGATCCATACCCGTCACTCCTTCCCGAACCAACTGGACTACGCGCTCCATCAGCATCCTCACGTCGGCTTTCTCCTCTGAGAGCACCTTCAGAGAGGAGGCCTTGTTGGCTCGGTCCATGGTGAATTGAGGGAGCCCACTCGACTGCCCCGGCGTCGACTCGTTCCGGCAGTAAAACCAAGTCGACTGCCAGCCTCTGACCGACTCGGGGAGCGTCATGGCTGGGAAGGTGCTTTGTTCCTCATCTGGATCCCCAGACCTCCACACATCTGGATGACCTTGGTTTTATCGTCATCTGGACTCGCCTTCTTCACGGTCTAGGAGCGACACATGAATATATGCTTGAACAGGCCCCAGTGCGGTCGGCAACCCAGAAAATTCTCACACATGGACACAAAGGCAGCAAGATAGGCGATAGAATTCGGGTTGAAGTGGTGGAGTTGCGCTCCGAAGAAGTTCAAGAAACCACGGAAGAAAACACTCGGTGGCAAAGAAAACCCACGGTCGACGTGGGTAGCCAGAAGAACACACTCACCCTCTTCCGGCTGGGGTTGCCACTCGTTCCCCGGGAGCCTTGCTGCTCCGTGGGGGATCAGACCGTCGTTGGCCATGTCGAGGAGATCCTTCTCCGTGATGGTCGACCGGATCCAATCTCCTTGGACCCAGCCGTTCGGCAGACGAGATCTGGATGAAGAACCGCCTCGACTGGTTGTTCTCCCTTTCGCCTTCGCCGTCACCGATGCCTTCTTCGCGCGTTCCAGCGCCGCCGTCTTCTCCTTCACCATGGCTACCGGCGAAGCTCACGAGGAGCAGTTGCGCAGAGGCGGGAGCGGGCGCAGTGGGCGGAGGCAGGGAGGGCAGAGGGAGAATGGAGAGGTACTGTTCAAAGGCTCTCGCCGGGCGCCTTTATAAGATCACTTCCGAGTGGATGACAGGTGGGCCCGGGAGATCCAATCACATCCCGAAACAGTCGCGCGTACGCGATACGTGGTGAAAAAGGTGGCGCAGGAATCGAGGCGTCTATGCCCTATCCCATCCGAGCGCCACGGTCCGCCCCGCTTCGCGCGCTTCCCCAAATTTTGTATCCCACAAAATCCGCGAAAGGCAGATCGATCTGTCAGGTGCGAGATTTCCTGTAACCCGTCGCTCGGTAATTGTTAAGTTCAAAAGGTCACTCGACGAAAGAGAAGAATGGATCAAGTCGACTGAAGAAAAGTTGCTGATTATCAACAAAGAGATTATTGGTCCAAGACAACACATGTTCAGAATGCAAAAGCAAGTCGGAAATAATATCTACTCCTTCCTCACTCAAGCCTCAATCCATTCGGGGGCTAATGTTGTAGTCATGTACCTAGGGTAGGGTCATAGACCTGATCTAAGTACCCTACCCAAGGACACCCTTAGAAGAGATTACCTTCCAGTCGACTAAGGGGGACTTCACTCGACAGACTTGAAGGAATCAACCATGAAGACTCACTCGACCACCAGAAGGTGAAGAAGCACTCTGGACTGCAACGGCCTGTAATTAAGTAGACTTTATGGTATTTAAGACACTTTATGTGGGGCGTTACCAGTAACGCCCAGACTTAATGTACTTTAAACCCCGCATTACTGAGGGCCGGAGGGGTCTGGCAGGCACTATATAAGCCACCCCCCACCTCAGTGTAAAGGGTTCGCACCCCTGTAATCCATACACACATAATCCACTCGACCGCCTCCGGGCTCCGAGACGTAGGGCTGTGACTTCCTCTGAGAAGGGCATGAACTCGTACATCTCTTGTGTTTACAACCTTTCCATAGCTAGGACCTTGCCTCTCCATACCTACCCCCCACTCTACTGTCAGACTTAGAACCACGACAGCCGGCACGGGCGGACCTAGCCTGCCGGGGCGCGCGAGCACGAGCCGGCCGGGCAGAGCACAGGGGTCGCGTCAACCTGGCGCATAGGGGAGCCGGCTGGCGGGGCAGCGCGGGAGGCTGGGCGCGCGGCCGCAGAGGGCTACCGGGGCGCAACCTAGAGGCCGCGGAGGCGACGCTGCGGGCTAGATCTGTGACGGGGAGGAACCGGGGTGGCGTTAGGCGGCCGAGATGCGGGCGGAGCTGGCACGGGGAGAGAGAAGCGGACGGGGAGAGAGAAGGTGGGGGCTAATTTACTAAAATCCGGCGAAAAACAAGGATTTGGGGGCGTGAGTGGAGCGTTTTTTTATCGCCGGAGCTAAAAAAGTGGTCCTGGGGGTGTTCTTGGGAGGGCGGGTGGAGATGCTCTAATGGAGTGATTGATGTCGTGGTTAATCTGCTGGCTTTAGGTGATCGATTCGTTTGATTGGGCTTTTGCAGGTGTTCATGGTGGAGTTGTTTTGGGGTCTAAGCTTGTCATTCTTGTTCTTCCGCTGAATTTTGTATTGATTGACAAGGCCTGCTAGGTGCTGAAATTGAAGCACTTTGTTTGCCAATCAACCCACATAGGCCCGCATTGTTCCAACCAATCCATGCCCACCACCATATCATAGCAGCCCAAGTACAGTACATATAGATCTGAACTGAAAGACTGCCCTTGAGTCTTCCATTTGCACTGTGGCAACATGCCCGTGCAAGACAGTGTGCCCCCATCTGCAATCTTGACTTGAGCTGGTGGCATGTGCTGCACCTCCGTCTGCAAGCGCTCCACTGCTTGCTCGCTGATGAAACTATCAGAGCTACCGGAGTCAACCAAGATCAATACTTCTTGCCCTTCCACTCGTCCCAACAAGCGCACTGTGTGTGGGGTGGTCTGCCCAGTTGTTGCTAACTTGGATATAGACATGAGGACCTCTTCATCAGAATCATCAGCTTGTGCTTGTTGAATGGTGTAGTCTACTTCGAGGAGATCAAGCAGTTCCTCTACAATATGCAGTTGTACCGTGGGCGCGCATTGATGGCCGGCCCCCCAGCATTCTCCGCACTTGAAACACAGACCCCGGGCTCGTCTGTAGTTTTGCAAAGCCGCCATGCGATCGTCTCCTCTTGCTCCTGGGACTTGAGCATGAGCAGCTTCTTGACCGTGTCGATCTTCAGCAGCCGCAGGTGGCCCTGGAAGCCCAGGTCGCAGCGGCGGAGCCCCCATCGCCAGAAGGGGGTGAGGTACAACTTGAGCTTGTTGAGCATCTTGTCGTTTGTACTCCCGCCTGGGCAGGGCCTCCACCAGTTCCTCCTGCATCGTAGCCAAGGAAAATGCGGAGTCCATGTCCTTTGGTTGGTGTAACAAACACCCACACGAATTTCATGCTTCAACCCTTCTAAGAATTGAGTGGTAAAAAATACAGGATCAAATGATGGGTTGTGCGCAAGCATCTTATGCATAAGCTCCTCAAATTGTGTCATATAAGCACTAACCGTTCCTGTCTGACAATGGTTCTAAACTGACGAGATGTGCTTGGTACTTCTCTCTACCAAATTTACCACACAAAGTTGTACACAATTCCTCCCAAGTCATACTAGTGCCCCGAGATTCATGTAGCTGCATCCATCGCGCCGCATTCAACGTGAAATGGAGGGTCACGACCCAAATCTACAATTCAGGTTGGATCTCATAAACATCAAAATACTTTTCGCACCGCGTGCGCCAGAACTGTGTATTATCCCCGTTGAAAACCAGAAAATCCAGTTTTTGCAGTGACCAATTCGGAGGGGAGTGGTTGTGGGGATCGGACTCTCTCATCGGAAACCTAGAATTCACAGCAAGAGCACTCGAATCGGTCAGGGGCATACCCTTGACCGGAGGCGGCAACTGGGTGGTGACTACCCCTGTGTCGTGCCTCCGGTGGTGTCGATCTCGCCGTGGCCGTCGGGCCCGTGGTCGCCGCGGTCGACGCTTCTGCTTGCTGTCGACGCCGGGCGCACCACCGCGTCCTCCTCCGGGATCGGATCCGGAGGTGCCGCGAGCGATGGATGCAGCACGATCCACCCCACCTGTGTATGCAGCTCGTCAAGTTGATGTTGGAGGTGCGTCACCGCCAATCGCCAGAGCTCGAGGGAGTTCTGGATCGCATCGAGGCGGGCCTCATTGGCCACCCGCCCCTCGTCGACGGCCTTCGCCAGGGCCGCGATTTGTCCTCCATCAGCGCCGCTTGCTGCACCTGCTTGGTGTGATAGCGAGGCTTTGGATACGCGGTCTCTAGGGCGTCCTGACCTCTGATACCAGATGTTACGGGCCGATCTACTCTTGAGGAAATTTGGGGGAAGGAGGAGGAGCCGGGAGCAGGTGAGATGGGGAGGAAGGGGAAATTAGGAGGAAGAGCAGCTTCTCTCCTATTCGTTTCAGTGTCTTTTTCGATAATCCCCTTACAACTGACCCTCTCTGGCCTAAATAGCACACACAATCACCCAACGCATGCAACCTAGACAACTAATCCTCACGACCGGGTCCGCCCGTGGTTTGCTCCTTGTTGTCCTCGTCACCCATCTCCCTGTCCAGTGGCTCCGCCTCACTGGTCGCCCGATCAGTGGGGTCTGGGGGTCCAGTCGTGACAGAGGCTTTCCCCAGAACTTGGAGTGACCGATCACAATTTCAATAGAGGCCAACATGATGCAGCCAGTTTAGCCTCCAGTTGCAAGGAAGAGTGAAAACGTCATCCCAGAGCTCCACCTTGTAAGGCAGAGCAAAAATGGGTACCACAAGGCATTTTTATCAACTTCTCAAGTGCCTACAGAAACACACTTGTCGATGTGTCCGCACTGCATTGGAGAGCACATGGTGAAAAGGAAAAGGACGCCGGCCGTAGGTGAAACATGGAGACGACGAGATTCCCATGTTTAACAGAGTGATGTATGAAGTAAGATCATGCGTACAGGCGTATGCATTCACCATCCTAAGACCTCCATGCATTCCCAGAAGATGGAAAGAGAAGATGCTTTCTCGGTCATTAATAAACTAGAGATCTCAAGAAGATAGAACTTGGTGCCATAATGGTCGAATAGCATGAGATACTTTTAGTTTGATATATATCCACCCAATATCAAGCTCTGCATTCATCACTCTGATGAAGAGGCCGGGGGTAATCCTCCTTTCTAAGAAAAAACCAAGCTCCATCCTTTGGATTTTCTTTCGCTCTCAGGTAAGCATAGTGATGCATAGTCCATTTTTTGGTCAATAGATCCAACCTTTCCTCTAGATGGACATGGTAGGGATCGATCTTAAACAAGGCCAAGGGTGGAGCAATTAAGTTTTCATGTATTAACTCCTCTGAAGTTTAGACCTACCTCTTCACTTGGGCAGCAGGCCATGTGTTCTTAACTTTTAGTTAGCCATTAAACTTCCATGAAAAAAGTTAGGCCTCCTTTGATTTGAAGGAATTTTGTAGGATAGGATTTCTATAGGAAAAATTCCTTTAGAATCGTTTGGTTTGCAGGAATTGTATCCTATTTCTATGGAGGAATTCTTCCTATCCACCCTATTTCATAGGAAAATTAACATTAGCCTAGATTCATGGAACAAAAATCCTATGATGTGGGCTAAAGGACATCTCTTTTCCTATTTCTATTCATAGGATTTGAGATACATTTCAGCTCATTTTCTACGACTTTCCTATTCCTATGGTTTTCCTACGGTATGAATCAAAGGAGGCCTTACAGTAATAACTTGTCTTACCGAATCTGTATTTTCTATTATAAACTAGTAAAGGTGCCCGTTTGTAGCAATGGGACAACATAGATTATATATTACGTACCAATCATTGGATGCTTATATATCGTGAATGGCATGTTCAATGGTTCGGACCACATCACTAAAATCACTATTATCTCCACCTTCTATCCTTCCAATAACCATCATGCATCGAAGATCTGATTTTTTGTCGCCCTCGACGTAGTTGTTCATCTGTGCCCCCATCCCACACAAAGACTTGCTATCGTCTTCATTCTGCCTTATTTCGTGCCTCTTTGTTTGGCCATGTGGTTTTCTTGGAATCCAATGAATCTATATTTACTAGCACCGATAGGCCCGCAACTCAAAAAGTAAAACAATGATAGTCCAGTCAGTGTTTGCACACCATAAAAAAGTTCCAGCTCACTGGGTTATTCGTTTTTCTGCAAGCATTGGTTACTAATTGATGGGCCATAGCAGCACTAGCAAAGATGGCACATCCTGCTTCATCAGATGGCTCACTTGAGGACTGCATTACACCCACCTTGATTGACCAACTTCTGGTCTCCCATGAACACAACATGAAAATTATCGCGATTAGTATTTGAAGATATCAAGAACGAGCCAGTCAGTTTAGGAGTGCATCCAAAAGGAAATAGAAAATTTTGTTGACAATATCAAGACTCGCAACATCAAAGATAGGAAACCGACCGTCCACTTGTTTATTCCCTGGGAGAAGGGAAGACGAGCTAAATGTTTGTTTTGACTTCCAATTTATGAGGCCGAAGATTCCCTGGCTTCCTGTTGAGCAGGGGCTCAGCTTCAATATGCCAAGTTACTCATGCAACAGTTCAGATTGTTGATACCTTGTTGCACATCAACCAGTTGTCATCACCATGGGTGACTGGATTGAATGTTAGAGAGTCAAGCAAGGATCATGTACAGAGGTGGATGTGCTAACCGTTCTGAGACCTACCATTCCCAAATTATCCAAAATAAATCTATTTTACTTCTCTGATCATCTAAAAAGCTAGAAGTTTCAGAAGCAGCGAACTCCTACGTACCAGAAAGATTGAATGGAATAATGTGCTATCGATCTATAGTATATGCACCCAAAGCTAGCCGCCTCTCTTTTCAGCACTTTGCATTTGCTTTGGCTCTTGCATAAGCCATTTATAGCCACTGGAGAGCCGTCTTTTCATCCATATAGACATGGTGGGGATCCGCTTTAACCATGGCCGAGCATAGACCAATAATTAACTTCACATGCACTATCTATGGTAAATTATTGACCTACCTCTTCTCTTTGATAAATCTGCTATAGTCATCCCATGAACCATAATCACACACTAATGTATGTAACCCTAAAGACACAGATCCAAGAAATAACGGTCATCAGACCCTGTTAATTCAACGATCTAGATTGCTCCAATCAGCGCTCAACATGTTTAGCATGTAATCAACATCTGTGTTAACCATGTAATTAACATGAAATTAATATTCTACTTGATATCAACATGCAGTTAATACCATATATTTATTAATATTGGCATGCATTGTATATACACATTTAGTAATTCCCTAGAAAAAGAATGTCACACCGGTTTCACAGAGATTTTACCACGTATGAGCCTCCGTTATTATCCCAAATAAAACACCAAGTCATCAGCCCAGTACCGCTTACACTTTCTTTCTAGCCTCATTCTTCCCCATGGCCCTCATATGTGCATCTCACGTGCGCCGCCTCCTCCTCCGCCCTGGCGCCGGAGCTCCGGCGAGATCCTTCTGCGCCCAGCCCCACCAAGGTACGCTTATGTTCCTCCTGATCCGTAAACTCTCTGGTATTTTCTCCCCGTTCGTTGTGGTGAGCGGGCTGAAATCCTGTGTGCAGACAAGTTAGTCGTGCTGGAGTTCCTGGACGAGGTCGGCAAGGGGGTGGAGATGCACACGGCAAAGTTGGAGAAGGCCATCGATGCTGAACCCTAGAGGCTGCTCGAGACCTGAAGAATGGTGCATGAGAACCGAGGCTGTCTAGGTTTTCTGCTATTAAACGAGACATTTTGTGATTTCAGGTGCACTAAATTGACTTAAATACATTTGAAAGAACGAAGGTTAAGAAGTAGTTTGAAATAGGTAGTTTGTAAAGACATGATTAAAATTTAACAAGTTCTTATATCAAAAACATTTGTTAGATGTCAAAATTGCTAGTCAAAAACCATGATCGAGTTTCTAAATAACAGCAGCTAGACACGAAAAGTGCCAACAGAGCTGCAGCTACAGGGAGCTCATTTACAAAAAAAAAAATCCACAACGTGAAATTTTTCGAAAAAGGACAAATACGAATTTCACACGTTCGTGCAGAGCATATATAATATTCCATGGAGTATGTTTCTGATTTGGAACTTTAAAATATGCTTATAGATTATTATTTTAAATAAGCTCGGTCACCAGAAGTCTGTACTCCAGCTAGACGGGCATATGTGCACACTAAAAGAATTTCAGATATTCCAGGTTACTATTCCACACATATTTGTAAAGATGGTTTGCAGCTTGGTAACCGCTAATTGCCATCGTTAACACTTACTGTGAGCTTGACTAGGAGAAAAGAGTGGTTTTTCTACACCCCTACATGGTGCACCCATGCAGGAAAACATAGCAAAACATTTCACAAAATTCTGAAACTTTGTGGGAATGATCATCAACAAATATTATGGGCGCTTGCATGGGTGATCATTCCCACAACATTTCCTTTCATTTCCTAATTAGCTGTGCTTCCTCTGTTCAATTTCCGTTCATTTGACATGTGGTTAATTTATGATGCAGAGAAAGTTGATTTTTACTTTCCCTCACAAGTACCGTCTTGGTCTTTGGAAGGCCCCAGCAGAAGCCAGGAAGGTGCAATGGAGTTGGCGTGTCCATTTTGAAAACCATGTGATATTATTGGGATAAAGCATGTTGTCTGATAGTTGTGCTGCAATTTTGATGCCAAAATCAGAATGTTGTCTGATAACCCAACCAATAAGTGGTGCTCTTGATCTTGCAGTATTAATCTTTATCAGATTTGGGATTCTGAAATTTGTCTACAATTTTTCTCTGTTTCAGAAAGCATCATGACCCTACTAAAAGTCATCCAGCTCATATAATTTGCTAATCATATATTAATTGACTTAATGATTATACATAAAAGCCAACTAGCAGATGTGATAGTTTGTCTCACAAATTTTTGTCCTACAGAACGAGGAGATGCATACATGCTGATTACCTCTTGTGGGTATGCTGATTACATTGCAGAATGAGGTGGTGAATCTTTCTGTCGAGAAAATTCATCGACCAGCTAGACTACAATATTCCTTATCATCTCCTCGATGGAAGTGCTACATTGCAGAATGAGGTGGTGAATCTCTCAATATGAGAAAAACGAGCATTTGAAATGGGAGGCTGGCGATACAATTAAGTACGTCTGCGGAAACATAAAAAATATCATAATTCATGTATATGTGAACACGGCAATACAATTAAGTATATATGAACACGGCAATATATTATAATTTCAAGACATATCTTCATTGTAAAGTCATCTCGTTAACCAATCATATACGTGTATACTTAATAGATGAGATGAGTTGCGAGCCTAGGATCTGGTGTGGAATCTTGTATTGCCGTGTGTATTTTCCCTGTTTGGGTGTCTCTTGACATTCCTTTGATTTATTAGTTGCTGGCTAGGGTTTGCTTCTTCGGACATTCCGTACTGTAAATGTAGAATTTGGTCATGTTTTATTATCCAACTTTGTGATCGTGTAGCAATTTAATCCCATGGAGAAATGTTCTTAATTCTGGTACTCTCTAAGGAAATGAAATATTATCAGACCTTTAACTGTTATTTATTCTGTTAAACTAGACACTATGTGATATCTGATGCAGTGAAGGGGCCTAAATACATTTGAAAGAACTATAATTAAAAAAAATAGGTTTTTATTGAATTTATTAACTGGCTTCTTACGGCCTAGAAATAGAGTTTTTGTATTTTCTTAATGCATTTGATGTAAATGCTTCTGTCAATAAATGGTTAGAGTACTGACTTGTACAGAGGGTAAATTAATCAATTATGAAGCTTCCTAGGAAAATTTCAACAAGTTCTTATATCACAAACATTTGTGGGATGTCTAAATTGCTAGTAAAATAACCTGACAAGTTTTCTAGATAAATAGCAGCTAGAAGGGCATATATGTGAACTAAACACATTTAAAGATATTCCACATATGTAGGTTGCTAACACACAAACACACACACACATTTTTAAAGATGATTCGCAGCTTGGTAACAACTAATTCCATCGTTAACATTACTTTGAGTTCAATTGATAGAATCCTTAAATTACTAATTACCATATTCCGGTCTCTTCACGATGGTGCAGAGAAAGTTTATTTTGAGTTTTCCTCACAAGTACCATCTTGGTCTTAAGAAGCCCCCATCAGAAGCCACGAAAGTGCAAAGAAGTTGGCTTGTTTTTGAAGTGTCCAATTTTTGAAGCCCCCATCTGAAGCCACGAAAGTGCAATTAACTGGCCTTCTTGATATTGAAGTATTTCTCTTTATTAGATTTTGGTTTCTGAAAATTTTCTATAATTTTCTCTATTGCAGAAAGCAAGTCGTCTGGGTCAAATACTTTGCCAATCCTATGTTAGCTGGCTTAATAATTATAGGCATAATCCAACTAGCACATGTGTTGGTTTGTCTCATTTTTTTTTCTTTCCTCATAGAGAGAGAGAGGAGAATTACAGTTTTTCCGACAAAGGATGTAATTTATTGGCTCAAAATGGAGCATCAATAGAATACAAACATAATGAGCACACATCTGGCCTTTGCATAATTAGGATGCACACAACTAACACCAACACACGCACACAAAAAACACGCCAATAAATAGCAACAAATAAGACCAAACCTATGTGGGCGAGAAAAGAAAAATACCTAAAGCCATCAGATCTATGACTCGCAAACTACATCAATTTCCATAGCCGCAACAACCTTCTCATGACACCACAGAGAAGACGAGATTCTTCAATAGCAATGCCTTCAAGAAGGGAGCGACGCTCGAGTGCCGCCGGCACCGGATCGAACCACCCAAGGCTACAATCTAACTTTTCACCCTGAAGAATCAAACCAAGCATATCCGAACAATGCCTTCAAGACGGTAGCGATGTAAAATCACTATTGCCAGGTATAACCAACTAGGGTTAGACATAGGTTTCACCCTGGAGCTCAAGACTGGGTGCTTGAGAAGCACCACCGCCAACATCATTTATGTGTTGTCGCCATCACTTTCCGCAAACCCAGCAACTTCAGGCGTTGCACGACCGTCGCCGTTGCACAACCATCCCTCTGTGTCAAGCCACCATCTATATTCTATAGTTTGCATCTCCCTTCCGAAGTCAGCCACCAGATCTGGATAAAGAAAGCCCCACGAAGACCTTTCGGTGGTCACTACACTCCACAAATGAGTATGCCGCCACAGTCCTGGGTGGTCACCATAAGAACCAACACCAATCGCGGAGCACACCACCACCGATTACCACCTCGTAGAAGAGAGGTCTGCCAAATCCCGTCCGCTCAAGGACCGACATAGCCTGAACTGAAGCACAAAAGGCATATCACCTGCCCTGGCAACAGTGCAGAGCTGGCCGCTCGATCTCGTCCATGTAGAGCACAAGGAAACTGTGACCAGTCACCTGGATCGCAGCCATTTGACATCTGAGTGCACGCTGGACAGGTAAAACAACCCAACTTTGATCCAATCTGCTGGTATTGACGGCGGGTCTATTGACCGAGGTACAGCTCTCTCCGCCGCCGTCATCCGAAGATCCGACTGCCACTGCCAAGGCTCCGCCGCTGTTACACGCACCGTCAAATGCTGGCAACTGCCAACCACCTTTAGATCAGAGAGGCCCCGCCGCCACCACCACCGCACAGGCTTTCACACTTGAGATTGAGCCGGCATATCATCTTGAGATTGACGAAGTCACCACATGCGCCTTGTAGTCGAAGGGAACGACTCCACCAACTGAACGTGCATTGCCAGAAATCCTGGAAAAAAAATCTAGGAATAATGCGAGCACCAAAAATCATGGGTTGGGGATATCACTGTCCTCTCCTAGCAATCCAACCATAGGTTGGTTTACAAATAAATATTCTAATTCGCGTATACCTGAAGATGGTTTCCAGAAGAAAAAATTTCTTCATGGTAAAATAATCTCGGCAACCAATCAAGGTTAAGTACCAAAAATTAACAGATTGGCTTCCTATGTTTTCTTACGGGAATCTCCAAAGGGTTTTTTTCTAGAATGGGAAATCTGTATATAATTTCCCTTTTTCCTAAGTACTAAGGCATCTCCAACGGCGACCAATAAATTTCCTACAGCATCTGCCTGTGGACAGGGGGATCAGTCCATGGACACTATCGGATGCCGTCATCTAGCGCTGCCCGCATACATTTTAATAACTTTTTGAACCAACCGGACGAAATTCATGCAAACACGACGGATTTCATATAAACCGGACAACATTCGTGCAAATACAGTGGATTTTCCTTACAGTTTGAACATTTAGAACAAGAAAAACCTATCCTATGACAGCGTCCGGCATCCGGTGTCCAAGTCCTTGTTGTTCCCTTCCGGGAACCGCGCCGTTCATACTTTGTCTTCATGAGCTCCGCGAGAGTACCAGCGATAAGACCGATGAATTCATATGTGTGGTCTCCTGCGAGGAAGAGTAGAAAACGGGACGGACCGGCCCACATGGGACACGGGGACCTGCCGCCTCCCTTGTCCTACTCATCCTAGGAGGAGTCCGCGACCTGTCAGTGGTTAGTGGATGTGAGGTCCACGATGAAAATGGAGGGGTCGGTGCTCTTGTCGTTCCACTAGGCCGTCCGCGAGTTCGTCTGCGGGGCGTAAGAGGCGCAGTTGGCGTTGTGCTTGTCCACGACCGCCTATGGCTGCGCCTCCGCAGCGGCCGCTTCCTGGCAAGCGGCGGCTTGAGGGCGGACGACCTCGTAGATCACACAATGCTCCTTGATGAAGTTGGGGTTTGTAGTGGCCATGGCTGCCACTGCCTCCTCGCTCGCATGCTGGCAGCTTGTGTTGTGTTGTGGAGTTAGTTGGCTGTGGCCGCCTTTAAATAGTGGATTCCGGTGAGGCCATGCGTTCGGGTGCGTTAATGCGGGGTGCTGAAGTTGGTTTCTCAGCCGGCAGGCCTGCTTAATGGCGGCATACGGACTGACGGGACATTGAATGGGCGTGGTAGATATCTGTCATGTCCCATCCGATAAATGTGTCTCTGGCAATGAACAGGAGCTTACAACGTGGATGCGTCGGGGGTGGCGCCCTTTGCCCACGTGCCGCTTCAGTGAAGGAGGCAGTGAGAGGTCACTTTCGCTTTGGGCCGGCTTCAATGTGGAGCAGCCGTTCTACAATGGCATGAATGCAAGCAGCTAGCGCACAGCGGGAACACGTGCAGGATGGTCAGAAGGGTTTCGGATGGTCCACGATGGTCAGAAGCGGGCGTGGATGTTGTCCGAACGCCAGCAAAGTCCCCCACGTTTGTCTCTGGTTTGCCTGAAGAAAGTTCATCTGGACCGCTATGCGGACCGATGCAGGACCACGTTGGATGGCACAACACATCCGGACCTTGTTGTCCGGACGTATGCAGGCGGTCTAAGGTTTGCACTGGAGATGCCCTAAAGATCCATTTAGGAAAAAAAATGACAAAAATTAGAATTAAATCTTTTTATTTTTTGCTAAGGAAAAACAGTTAAATCACTGGCAAGAAGCAAATGGACGAGAACGGGTGAAGGATCGTCATCGACAGCGGTCTACTGAACATCTATGATCGGCACAAGATGCTGCTCTCTCGCGGCTAGGGATGCAAGCCGGCATCCAGCATAAGCCGGCCAAAACAGGAATTTAGTTCAAAGTTCAAACTGAACTAATGTTGAATATAGAGAATTATAACTAAGTTGATCTACTTTGATTACGAAGCGGGGCGGATCAGGCGGCACTGTGCATCCCTAGTCGCGTCCCGCGAGGGAGGAACCGGCCGGCTATACGTCCTTAACCTTGTCATCCCCACGCGTGTACGCCTGCTCGCCAAAGCGGATGAAACAGCTTGGCTTTGGCATGGTAGGGAACCTCCATTTTCGTGCACTGCTTGCGCTCGCAAGCAAGAACATGGTGTGCGGCCTTGGAGGCGGCATACGATGAAGAGCGTGCACTGGACCTCGTGCACACGGGCCTGTGCGGGACGATCACATGGAAAACACCTGGCAACTGGAAATTCTTTCTGTTGGTAGTAGATGACTATATAGCAGATATATGTGGATCGATGTGCTCAGGTCAAAAGATGAGGCGTTCGCAAGCTTCAAGAAGGTGAAGGCGAGGGCCGAGACGTAGCGCCAGTCTTGTCTGCTGGCGTTCCGGTCGGACCTGGGCGGTGAGTTCATGTCGGACACATTCAAGCTGTATTTCACGGAGAGCGGCAGGCACTAGAAAACGGTGCCATGCATGCTACTCCCTCCGTTCCGAATTACTTGTCTTGGATTTGTCTAGATACGGATGTATCTAGACTCATTTTAGTGCTAGATACCTCCGTATCTAGATAAATCTAAGACAAATAATTCGGAACGGAGGAAGTACAACATAACCGCGTTGTGGAGCACCGCAACCCAATAATGCTACACGCACGGATGAATACGGGCGTTTACGGGGCTGACTAGAAAACGATCCGACGTGGCCGCGCTGAGGAATGAGACAGTTAGAAAAATGGAGAACGTGCCGCTGTTTACGCTAGCAAAAAAACCAGAACGCAACAGAACGGCAGCTCGGTTTGCCCTCGTTCCAGATTACTGATCGCGCCGTCTCGGACGACCTCGACTTCTCCGGCCGCCTCGGAGGACCTCGTGCGCTCCCGCCGGCAAGGGCACGTTGACGCTTGCTCCGCTGATCTGTTCGAGCCCCGTGGGCGTGCCTGTTCGTTCGGGTCGGCATTAGCAGGTAAACCCAAGGCCATATATACTCTGTAGATCAAAGCCGTGTAGTATGCCACAAGCAGAGTATCTGTAGATCAAAGCCATGTACGTGAGTTGTCCGTCTTGCTAAAAGCCATATACGTAGTTATTTTCAGTAAACGTTCAAGTACTAGATAAGGCTAATCAGACTTATGAGAGATGAAGGTTACAATTGGTTTGTAAAATAACTGTATCACGCCACATCAGAACAGCAAAAGTTCTTATGATTGTTTCTGAGTGTTTAGATTTTGTAAAGTTGAACATACAATTTCGTAGTTCAGTTTTAACATGCCAATCTTCAGGTCAATCTGTTACTACCATTCATTTTAGTTATATTGCTACAGGAATGGATGATGGAACTTGTGGTGTTCAAGAATCAAGTGATATGTCAATATCAAGCGATGATGACAGCATTAAGGAACGAAATGAAAACAATGTGGAAGTTGAACATCACCATGGTGAAGCTCAGCCGCATGCGTTACTTGGAGAACCAGAACTGGGAATGACCTTTGATAATGAGAACGACGTGCGAGAATACTGCACCAAATATGCTGATGTTCATGACAACCTAACATTTGGTGAGAAAGATTCTCGCAATTATCTAGAGAAAATGAGAAGGTTGAAACTTGGCAATGGTGATGCTGAAGCGGTTCGTGACTATTTCATCAAAATGCAATCTGACAACCCAAACTTTTTTAGTGTCATGGATGTTGATGATGAATCCCGACTTAGGAATGTATTTTAGGTTGATGCTAGAAGTAGAGCAGTGTATGACTCTTTTCATGACGTCATTACTTTTGACACAACATATTTGATGAACAAATATGATATGCCTTTTGCTTGTTTTGTTGGAGTGAATCATCATGGTCATTCAGTGTTGCTAGGATGTGCTTTATTATCAAATGAAGATACTGCAACATTTGTTTGGTTATTTCAAGCATGTCTCACTTGTATGTCAAATCGTCCACCAAAAGCTGTTGTTACTGATCAAGTAAAAGCAATTCAAAATGCCGTGGAAATAGTTTTTTCGGATTCTCGATACAGATGGTGCTTGTGGCACATTATGAAAAAGATACCGGAGAAGTTAGGTGGATATGAGGAATATGATCACATCAAAGTTGATGTTGGGAAGGCAGTTTATGATTCATTAACAATTACATAATTTGAAGTTGCTTGGCTACGTATGCTTGAGAAGTATGATATTGGTGATAATGAATGGCTTAAACGGCTTTATGAGCATCGACACCGTTGGTTTCCAGCATTTGTGAAAGATGCCTTTTGGGCAGGTATGTCTACTACACAACGTAGTGAAAGTATGAATGCCTTCTTTGATGGGTATGTTAATGCAAAAACTACATTGAAGCATTTTGTTAGCCAATACGAGAATGCTCTTCGTGAAAAAGTTGAGAAGGAGAATATTGCTGATTTCAATTATTTCAACTCAACCATACCTTCTATCACAAGATTTGACATCGAGAAGCAATTTCAATCAATCTGTACAAATTCGAAGTTCAAAGAATTTCAAGAAGAGCTAACAGATATTATGTACTGTGAGCGGAGGTTGATACAAAAAGAAGGGGCAATAGAAACGCACGAGATAACCGAGGATGTGCTAATTGATGAAGAAAAAGGATGGAGAAAAGATACTGTGTACCATGTATATTTCAATGAGGAAGAGTTTGAAATTAAGTGCTCATGTCGCCACTTCGAGTTCAGAGGTATTCTCTGTAGGCATGTGTTATGTGTGCTCACTCAGAAGAAAATCAAGGAGGTTCCTCCAAAATACATCCTTGAGCGGTGGAGAAAAAATGTGAAAAGAAAACATAACTTTATCAGATGCACATATGGTGGCATGGACGACACTCCTGTTGCAAAACGTTTTGATAGTCTGTGCAATTCTTTCTACCCAACTGCAGAGATAGGCGCCATGTCAGATGATTCGTTCAATTCCTTGACTGAAGATCTCCGCACCTTGCAAATTAAGTACACCAGCAACTCAAGTTCTGAAAACAATAAGGATAAGGCCGGTGCACAAGAAGATCAATTGCAGGAAGATGCACCTTCTAATGGGGCAGCAACAAGTAAAAGTATACTAAGTCCAATAGAGGTTAGATGTGCTGGTCGTCCTCCTTTGTTGAGAAAAGAATCTAAGGTTGATAGGCTTATTCGGCAAGCAAAGGAGAAGAAGAAGAAAGCTGAACTAAGGGAGCAAAAAAAGGTTGCACAGAAGGACAAGAAGGAAGCTGCAGAAAAGGTATTGTTGCTTATATTACGTTTTTTGTTTTGAAAAATATGCACCCAAAATTCGCGCCTGTTGAGCTCACTACATATGTATTTATTTCAGGCTCGCTCCATGAATTTGAAAAAGAAAAGGTCCAGTAAAAAGAGAAAATCCTCGGAGGATGATATTCTAGAACAAAATGTTATGGAACATGCAGTATGTATTTCTTGTTCTCGGTTGCTTAATATTTGTTTCACACACTTTTCTGAGTTAACACTCTTGCAATCTGAAACAGAGTCCACAAGCTTTTTATTTGGATGGCCAAGCTTGTAGTACTACAGCACAGGTATCTTTGTTTCTTATCTTTTTACCTCTAGTAATCACTTGAGCATCCATGTCATTCTATCACGTTCTTTGCGGCAGGAACCATTTGGCTTGGGCATTACCACTGGCAACATGAATCCACCTCAAGGGTCGACTGCAGTATCATTCGGAGGTTCATCGGCAATGCTTATGCCTCCAATTTTAGGAGAATATACAAGTATGTTGTTTCAAGTTCAGCAAGGATCGACTATAGTGCCAAGTTCTGCAGAGTTACACTCTGATTGAATTGGAGGGCTCAACAATACGACGGATCACAGTTAGCCATGATTTATGTAATTTGATGAAAGGCACTAGGGCACTTGGCAACTTTATTGTAATAGATGAAAGGCACCAGGGCACTAGAAAGTAAACAAATTTATGTTTTATCATTTTGTTTTTCCCTAAAGCAACAGAACTGCTACCAAATTATCCATGGATATATGTGCATGTACATTGCCGCTGGCTAATTCCAATCACAGAGCTGTTTGTCTCACACATGACTGCCTGCCTTCATGAGCTTCAGGATTATGTAGTGTATGTAAGATGGCTTTCATGTCAATCTTGTCTAAATTGACAGCAACAATCTACAACTATCCCCAGCGGGATACTCTTTATTTACTCTTAAGAATCTCAATAATTGTAGCCAGAACAACAATACATAAGGATGTTTCCTCCTTCAAACTTTCCAGAACTGAACAACTTTATATATTTATTTCATTGATAAGATTGGAGTACACAAATCCATGTAGCGAGAAGTACATGTTACAATTGAAAGCAACTACATGAGCACTTTTGAGAAGTACATGTTACACTCAACAGGAACCACATGAGCAATTCTGTTCGGAACATTCAAGTTATCTTCCGCAGACACACGCATAATCTGCAATCTTATGTGGCCTTTGATTCTGGTCTCTCTTCATTTGGTGAAACAACACTTTGTGTTTCTTGTCGCATTGCACAGAGATACCATATGCTGGAGTGCCTATAGTCCTCTCCCTGCAAAGCAGAAGAAAATTCAGAGCCTGCACAAAGTTCAGAATTTGCACAAAGGTTCAGAATCTGCAAGTTACAATATTGAGCGCCGATCTCGCCCAGCTGCGCGGGTTGAGATCGTCGAGATTTCCCACTGCACGCTCAGGAGCAGGTGGTCCAGCATCATCGGCCGGCGGCCACCAGTACACCGCGCCGGGCTGCAGTGCGCTCGCCCACGGCGCCGCCAGCATCCATACGAGGAGGCCGCCTCACTGCCCTGGAGGAGTCGGCCGTGACGCTTACAAAGAGGACGAGATCGCCTCGCCAGCCTGTAGGAGCCCGGAGTGATGCTGCCGCCGCCGACGAGATCCAATAGCAGCATCGGAAGAGCCAGCCATGGCGCATCCAAGGAGCAGGAGGTTGCCTCGCCGCCTCAGATTAGTCCATCGTCTCCGCGTTGGGACGCCGATCTGGAAACTCGCCGCATCGGAGCGCCATGAGGGGAACTGCAGCTCGCTCGGCCGATCTGGGCGAGCGCACCATCGCGGGAGAGAAAGTAAAAGGGCCGGTGTTTTTTCTTAACTTAATAACCTTTTCTTTGCGCGTCCACAGCCACGTCGGATTGTTTCCTAGTCAGCCCCGTAAACGCCCGTATTCATCCGTGCGTGTAGCATTATCGACCACAACCAAACCCTCGTCGAGATTGCACGTTGCCTTCTCAATGCGATGCGCATGCCCAACATCTTCTGGTGTGAGGCCGTGAAAACTGCTATGTACATCCTCAATCGATCGCTGACGAGGAGCCTCAACGGCGTCACGTCATATGAGGTGTGGGATGGGAGAAAGGCCAGCGTGCACCACTTCCGCACGTTTGTTTGCATCGCGCATGTCAAGCTTCTTGGTTCCAGCATCAACAAGCTGGCGGACCGCTCGACGCCCATGGTGAAGATGTTGCGGCCTTGCGGGTGACGCTTTATGTGGCGTTCGAGGAAGGAAGGCCATGGGACTGGGCGTCCATGGCCATGATGGAAGTTTTGTCGAACACCTTCATTGCCGTCTACAACACCGTTCAGGGGAGACGGTGGTCGATGCCGGATCCACGCGTGGCCAGTCCACGACCCCACCCGCCACACCGATCCCAGCCTTGAATTTGGTGGACACCCCAGTAGCAGAACCACTGCCCAAGTGGGGGACGCCGCCCACACACGAAGACAATCGGGATGCAGACTCGGGGCCTCTCTGATATAAGTACATCGAGAACTTGTTGGATGAGCTCGACGTGGAGGCCGCGCAGCAGGCCGAGCACTGCATGCTGGCTGCAGAGGAGCCTATAAGCGTCGAGGAGGCACTCGGCGATGATGCATGGAGCAACGCTGTGCATGAAGAAATGCGCTCCATCACCAGCAACAATGCATGGGAGCTGGCAATGCTCCCCGCTGGCCACCGCGCCTACGGCCTCAATTGGGTCTTTAAGGTGAAGAAAGACCCAGCTGGCAACATCCTCAAGCACAAGGTGAGTTTGGTGACAAAGGGGTACGCGCAGCGACATGGGGTGGTGTTCGACGAGGTCTTCGCCCAATTGTGTGCATGGAGACCTGCGCCTACTGCTTGTACTTGCGGCACACAGCGGCCAGCAGGTGCACCATATGGACGTTAAGTCTGCCTTTCTCAATGGCGATATCATCGAGGAGGCATACATGCATCAGCCAGCCAGCTTCATCAACAACGACAACTCGAGCAAAGGAGCCAAACGTCAGCATGTCACATCATCAACCGTGTGTATATCCATAAGCTTTTGAACAAAACATCGTATCAGCTCCTTACTGGTAAGAAGCCAAACGTCAGTTACTTTAGAGTATTTGGAGCTACATGCTGGATCAAGGATCCCCATCACAAGTCAAAATTTGCACCTAAGCCTCACGAAGGCTTCATGCTTGGATATGGAAAGGATTCACACTCCTATAGAGTCTTCAACCTTTATCTCTACAAAATCGTTGAAACTATGGATGTGAAATTTGCTGAAACCAATGGTTCATAGAGAGAGATTCTACCAAGTACACTAGATGAAGCTCCTCCAAGCGAGTCTATCAAGCTGATGGGAACTGGTGAAATCATGCCCTCTGAAGCACAGCCTGAAGAGGAACTTATCATCTCTGCACCAAATCAACCTGAAGACAATGCTCAGATCAAAGACAATCCTCCCAATGATGACAATGATCAGCAAGAGCAAAATCTTCGTCCTGTTCATCCTCGTGTTGCAAATGAAGTTCAAATAGAGAAGATATTTGACAGCATCAATGCGCCTGGTCCACTCACTCGATCAAGAGCAACACAGCTAGCAAACTTCTGTGGGCACTTTTCATTTGTGTCAATATCATAACCCAAGAAAGTTGCTGAAGCTTTTATGGAACCTGAATGGATTCAAGCCATGCAAGAAGAACTTCAACAGTTCAAGCTGAATAATGTTTGGGAACTCGTCAAGCGACCTGACCCTCGCAAGCATAACATTATTGGAACAAAATGGATATATCGAAACAAGCAAGATGAGCATGGTCAAGTCGTCAGAAACAAAGCACGTCTTGTGGCTCAAGGATATACTCAGGTTGAAGGAATTGACTTCGATGAAACATTTGCTCCTGTTGCTAGGCTTGAAGCCATTCGCATACTGCTAGCCTACGCTAATCATCACAACATCTTGCTATATCAAATGGATGTAAAGAGTGCATTTCTCAATGGCAAGATTGAAGAAGAAGTATATGTCGCACAACCACCGGGCTTTGAAGATCCAAAACATCCTGATATGGTGTACAAGCTAAACAAAGCACTGTATGGCCTCAAACAAGCTCCTCGTGCATGGTATGATACAATCAAAGACTTCTTGAAGAGCAAAGGCTTCAAACCTGGATCCCTCGATCCCACACTCTTCACCAAGTCATATGATGGCGAACTGTTTGTGTGCCAAATATATGTGGATGACATAATCTTCGGCTGCACCAACCAGAAGTATAGTGATGAGTTTGGGTACATGATGCAAGAGCAATATCAAATGTCCATGATGGGTGAGCTAAAGTTCTTCCTTGGTCTTCAAATTCGTCAGCAAAGAAATGGCATCTTCATATCTCAAGAAAAATACCTCAAAGATTGTCTGAAGAAGTTTGGAATGGAAGACTGCAAAGGCTACACGATGCCAATGCCAGCCAAACACCATCTTGGCCTCGACGACAATGGTAAAGAGTTCGATCAAAAGGTATACTGCTCCATGATTGGTTCTTTGCTTTATCTATGTGCATCTAGGCCAGATATTATGCTTAGTGTTTGCTTGTGTGCTCGATTCCAAGCGGCACCAAAGGAATGACATCACTTAGCTATGAAGCGAATTTTTCGATATTTGGCTTACACCCCAACACTTGGATTATGGTATCCCAAGGGCTCAAAATTTGATTTGGTTGGATTCTCGGATGCTGATTATGCTGGTGACAAGGTGGATCGCAAGTCTACATCAGGCACATGTCATTTTCTTGGTCGATCACTTGTCTGTTGGTCTTCAAAGAAGAAAAACTGTGTATCACTCTCAACTGCTGAATCTGAATACATTGCTGCTGGATCCTGTTGTGCTCAGCTTCTATGGATGAGGCAAACTCTCATGGATTATGGCATCAACCTGAAACAAGTACCTCTCTTCTGCGACAACGAAAGTGCCATCAAAATAGCCAACAATCCAGTCCAGCACTCGAAGACAAAGCACATTGAAATTAGTCATCACTTTCTCAGAGATCATGTTATCAAGAAAGATATCGACATCATTCACGTCAACACTGAAGAGCAACTGGCAGATATCTTCACAAAGCCCTTGGATGAGAAAAGGTTTTGCAAGTTACGGTGTGAGATAAATATCTTGGAATCCTCTAATGTCCTGCGATCAGGCACACACCCTAACACTTATGCATGCTGATGACTTAGACGTGCAACACACAAAGTAATGTATATCTTCAATCAATGAAGATTTACACTCTGAGTGTGAATACATTAACATGGAATTTGACTTCGGAGCGCCACAATAATTGTGCGCCGTGTCTGGGTCTAATACTTCCTATACGGTGGGTAACGCCACCACCAAATTTCTTTGTTTGAAGTGTTTCACTCATGGCGTTATATTGCAATGACTTTGCATTTGGTTTGTCTTCAGTTTCAATTTATCTTCATGATTTTCTACACTATGGTGATTTGATTGCTTTCTGATATATGTATATATACTAGTGTTCTGTCCTCTACAGCATTCACTTATAGCTATGTCTTCAAGATTGGATATTTTGAACTAAGTGAATGTGATCGGACCCTAACCTCTCTATGCTTCCTATCTCAAACTCTATCTGTCCAAATCATATGCATTCTATTGAAACTGTCGAATGTCTTCTCTGCGTCCTAGTCAGCAGAAGGCAAGGAGATAAACATTAAATCTGTTTAAATGAATTATCTTTATTGTTGAAATCCGGAGAAGCCGGAACAACTCTCCGACATGCCTGGCAGGCGTGGGAACGTGGGACAACTCTGAGTATGTTGCATGCTTGCCACGTGCCCCTCAGTTGTGAACCGCTGGGGCACCAGCGTAATTGCGCTGTGTCGCTCACCTACTTATAAATACTTGTCCCCTGCGGTAAAGAAATCCTTCTTCCACCTCTCCACCTCCGTCAAAACCCTAGCGCCACCGCTAGCTCTCGACGATGCCGGCGACGAAGCGCTTAGCTGCCGCGACTTCTCCGACGCCGTCCTCACGCCGGCCGCGGACATCGTCCTCTCCGCCGTCGCCGTAGGTGTCCTCCGTCGCCAAGTTAGGGCACGGTGGGCTGAACTGCTCGGTCTCCTATTCATTCCATCTAGCAGTTCTTCGTGCGGTAATTATAACTCTATTTTTACCACCTTTTTGATCTTCAAGATTCATCCTGTTTACCGAAAGTGGTTTCTGCCTATTCAATGTTAGATCTATTCTGTCTGCATCTCATACTGCCTAGTCAATTCACTTAGATTTCCTGTCTAGTTTTATTCCTCACTTGTACTTATTCACAGATTGGTACAAATCTGGAACCAACTCACCTATATAAGTGAATGTCTTCAATGTCTTCAAACTGATTTATCTTCAAAATCTTCTGAGAATGCATATGACCTCTTCCCCTTCCCTCGCATCTCTAATGCTGTCACAGGTACATGTCCGTGGGAGAATCCCTTGGTTCTCATAGTCTGCATTCGTTTGCAGAATACTTACAGCATCATATCAATTCTCTTGAAGCCAGTTCCTGCTTGACTAGCAAGCGTAAGTCTCTGAAGCCTTTGAACGTATTGAAGCCATTCAGTTTGAAGTTCATGGCTGCAGAAAAATCAGCAAGGAAGGGTGGCAAACCGCGCAGAGAAGGAACATCTAAAGATCTACCTGATGACCTAGCAAAACTCTACAAGACAGATCCCGAAGAAAATTATCATTAGAGAAAGACACGAATCCAATGGATTCGACGCTATTGGGCTGAGGAATGGTTCAAGTACAAGTTTGTGACGAAGGAATATGCAGAGAAAAATGCCATCAAGAGACCTTGGGGTGATATCCTCTATCGAGGCCTTCAACCCAAGAATAGAGCTGAAGCCATTGCTCTGGGCTTCTATCCTTGCATGGTCCGTGGACCACATCCTGAGAACGCCGATCCCACTTCACTACTCTGGTGTCGTGACGACTCTCTCTTCAAGCGCAACTTCTAGTTTGTCGTGGCTTCGGCCAAGAAGAACAAGAAGTCATTGGGATTGGACTTCAACCCAGGTCCCTCTGCTCCCCGTGCCGACGGCTCCTGTGATGCTGATCCCAATGTTATCGGTCCCTTCTCCAATCTTGACGGTCTCGTCACCTACATCGTGGTCCAAGGTGCCAGAGTAGATCATTCTGAAAATGATGCTGACTCCGATGAAGCTCCAGTTCACCCTCCGAAGACTTCTCGTGCGAAACCACTGGCCACTGCACCTCCTGAAGCCAGTGTGCAGTCTGAAGATCAATCCCGTGTCTCCAAGAGAACGGAGAAGAAAAAGCAACTTGTCAGACCAACTGATCAAGCCTTGACTCCTGCCGCCATTCTGCGCGAAGAACCCATTGATCTGTCAAGTGATGAAGATCTTGTTGATGATGCCCTTGAGCAGCTAATAAATAGCAAGGAAGAAGCAGAAATATTCAACAACTTGCCTCTCTTTGATGTGGCAATCATCCACAACTTCATTGATGAGTGGTTCGACACCCCCAATCTTAGCATTGAAGATTTGCAGCTTCCCATTGGCCTCACTGTCGCCTTCAATGGCGCCTTTGCTTATGAGTTAGCTCTCGCTCAACGTATAGTTGAGCTCAAGAACAAGATTGATTATGAGAAGGCTCAATTCAAGAAGCATGTGGCCAAGCTAAGTGTCCAAGACGTCAGAAACTTCAAAGTCATGCTACATGAGCTTAAAGAAGCTTTTTTGAAGAAGCGTGAAGAAGCTCAGGGCTCTCGAGAGCGCATGAAGAGCTTGGCTGATAAGTGTGCGCTCGCCTACAATGAGGCTGAGAAGCGCAAGTCACTTGGCCGTCCTGGCATTGACCCCAGGATGGCTGCAAAGAAGAAGAAGAAGCTTCCTGCTGACCAGCCTGAACCTTCAAGCCAAGAAGCCCCTCGCATTATCTTCCCAAGCAGCATGACTGGCTCGAAGCCAAAGGTCACCACAACCGCTTCAGAACAGAAGAAGACGAGGGCTGCCGAGGCTGAAGCCAGAAAGAGAAAGAATACTGAAGCCTCTGATGCCGCTCCCTCCAAGAAGAAGCGCAAGACCAAGAAGACTAGGGCTGCTTCCACAGAGCCCTTAGTTGTTGAACCCATTTTAGTGGTTCGCCCAGCGTCAGAACATCAAGAACGAAGGATGATAGTCCATGAGCCTGCTCCCACAGAGGCTCATGAAGTTGAAGATATTCCAGCAGCTGAACCCACCGCTGCTGAAGACATTGGTCATGATGATGATGAAGTTCTTCCTCAGATCGAACATGACATGGTATCATTGTCTGTTCATACGAACAGCAAACTCATCAGCATTGGTCGTCCTCTGACGCCAATTGCTTAGGATGCATCATGGACTGATCACCCATAGCTACAACACTTCCCCAGTACTCCCCAACAACAACAACAAGCTACAACCCCCGTGCAAGAAGAGGATGAAGACTTTGAGGCCCAGCCATCTCCATCTCCTAAGGCGTTGCCAGCATTTCGCAGGCTTCGCAAAGAACAAAGCCCTCAAGTCCCTCTGTCGAGCGTTCCATAAGGAGAAGTGCAACGTTCACCTGTTGCTCGTCAAGTCTTTTTTGAACCTACTCCAACTGTGAATGTCTCCGAGTCTGAAGCACAAGCTGCTGAAGACATTCCGGCTGCATCAGCCGAGGAAAATCAAGAAGTACGTGTCCCTACTCCCCCAGTGATTGAAGAAGCTGTTCCTGATGTGAACGTGCCTGTGCCCGACCCTCCTGTTCATCAAGAGGAGGTTGACAATGTTGAGGCTGCCACCACCAACGCCAATGAAGCCAATGACGTAGTCATGGCTGACGCTAATGTGGAGCCTGCACCAACTAGTGTGCCTGAAGCAAATGTGGCCACTGAACCTGAAACCAATGAGGCTGCTACACCTGAAGCTAATGAGACAACTGCTCCCGAAGCACCTGTTGTGCAGCCTGATGCCTCAGCTGTTGCCCCTGCTCCTGTTCCGCCACCAAGGCCCCATACAATTGAGCAAGCATACAGTCATGGTCAGCTAACCACTGTCCGATGGCCCATTCTGGTACCTCCGCCTAGTGCCTCTGGACCTCAATTTGACTATCATGTTGAGCATAGGCCTCAGGTCCAGAAGCCAAAGCCTAGGCTACCATGGTTTCCGGGTACTGCAAACTCACCAGGGTCCTTCAATGCAAATGGCTTCAAAAGCCACAATACCTTCTTTGACAGCGCCAAGAACCCCTACTCCAAACCAAGAATATCATCAGATCTATTCTGGTGCTATCAGCAGAGAAGCTATTACTCCTGCGTTCTATATGATCAAGGGCGCATTTTCCCTCATATGCGCCTTAACACTGAAGCCATTGCTGGACTGTCGTGCTTAGAAGAAGCACTTGATTGCTTTCACGATGCTGGTCTGCTCCACTTTGTGACAAACAAAGAACATTGGAATGAAGAGCTATTGCTTCAATTCTATGCTACACTACACATTCGCGGCTACTACAGAGACATCAAGACATGGGTTCTCGAGTGGATGACTGGAAATGTTCATCATGAAGCCAAAGCTATGGATATCATCAAGCTCACAGGGCTAGCCACTCCTGGAGAACTATATGAACCTGACTGTCAGCTACACCGCAATGCAGTGGAGAGAATCTTCCATAAGCCAGAACCCAATATGAGCCAGATGTTGAGCATGATGAAGCCCTTGTCATCTGACGCTGAATATCCAACAGAGTTCTTTGTTGAAGACCTTGAGTATCTGCCTCGCACCATATATCATATCATCAGGCGAACTCTATGGCCTGTCAAAGGACATTCATCAGCGGCCAAGCTTGAAGGAGCTATGGAGACTTTGCTCTTCTATATTCTCAATGGCATCAGCTTCAACACTCAAGAATTCTTCATCAGGCAACTTGCTGCTTCTTGCTCTGACCTATTTGGTCTGAAGTTTTATGCTCCATGGGTCATGCGCCTCATCAAGAGACACTCATCTGTCAACTATCAGCCCTCTACTCGCAATCATATGATCTTTCTGCCAGAGGTTGATATGTCAGTTGAAGCTATATACTCTGACCCTGCCAAGAGGCCTCTTTGTCTTCAGAATGCCGAGCACCAAAGCTTAACTCAACCCATTGAAGGTGTTCAAGCAGCGACACGAATCTATCCATTGGCTGGAAATACTCGCCTGCCTCATCGAGCACCTACTGAAGCCACTGAAAGCACCATTGCACAAAGGCCTCGGAAGCGTTCTCGCGTTCTCAATGACCGCGAACTTCTTGTGGACCTTCATCAGAAATAGGATAAGCATCATTTTTGGCTCAAGAGACAGACGCAAAGCCTCTTGGTGGATGTCAATCGCATTCGCAACCTTGCCACCAAGAATGCCTTTGTTGCTCATGAAACTTGCCGACGATCATGGAAGAGTTTGACCCTGCTTAGTGCTGAAGCAGATCTTCAAGACGATGGCTTCAATGAAAGATTCCAGTTTGACTCCACTCCTCCACGGACTGCTGTCCTATGTCGCACTCCATCTCTTGAAGACTCTGAATATTCTTCCTCCGCGGCAATGGTAAATGCCAGAGTGATCGATGATGAAGATGATGCTACTTCACCACCTCCTACTACTGCGCGCATCGACACTGCACCAAGTTCATCTGCACCGCCAACCAACGATGACAACCCTGCTGCTTCACCTACTCTTGAGGACGAGTAGATGCTCTATGTCTTCAAACCTTTTTGGTCCTTACTGACAAAAGGGAGAGAAGCGTATGAGTTGATAGTCTTCAAGCGGGTTCATATGGGCGGTTGCATTTTATTTTGCTTCGTGTTTACAACTCTTGCTTTTAAAACATTTGGTTCTCTGAGTTGTAACACCTAAACTTGATGGTCGTCTGCTACTTATTTGCTTCACTGTGATGCGATGATAAATTCCGCATGTGCGATGATAACTTCCGCACTTAAATCATTCTGCAGACGTCCATTTTTCATTATGCATGTCATTCTACTTGCTATATCATTTCATGCATGATGAACTATCTTCATAAGTTGAAGTGGATCTCCACAAGTACAACCTGCCATGTGCATTTGCATTCCAAAAGCAAATTACTTATATGCACATCTTCAGGGGGAGCCCTTGCTACTTATGAAGACAATTCCCTATCCTTACAATTTCACATACTTTATCCCCATTGAAAACTTCAACCAGTTTGTCATCAATCACCAAAAAGGGGGAGATTGTAAGTGCATCTAGTGCCACCCCTAGTTGGTTTTGGAGTATTGACGACAAAGTTGGTTGAGGGAATAATGCGTTTGTGAGAATTGCAGGATAACGCAGGTAGTGTCCCTCATTGATTCGGTTTACCTACCGGAGATGACCCCTAAAAATGTATGAAGACATTAAAGACAATGGTGGTATGAGAAGATATTCATATTGAAGACTATGACATGAGAAGACATTGCGTGAAGACTATGGAGCGCGAAGACTGTGTGGTTTCGTTGTTTCCTTTTCTTCTTTGTTGAGTCATAGGAACCACCGTACTATTAAGTGGGGTCCAAGTGAACTAAGTCAGAGTGACTGAAGTGATGCTCAACTCAAATCCTATGTCTTCGAGCGAAGACAATGAGAGCAAATCTTATCCAGAGCTGGATGAGTCAGCTTTGCTTGTAGCCCAAGTAAAGCTGCCGCGTGTGTTTGAAATCTAACCGTTGGAACACGTGTCAGTTCCTTAGTGACCAAGGGTCATTTTGGACAAATCAGGTCGGGTTGCCTAGTGGCTATAAATAGCCCACCCCCTACACCCTTGAAGAATTACCAGAGTGATTGGGCGAGGACTGGGTGTCCTTAGCTCAAAGGGAATAAGGTGAAGACACGGTCTTCTGAGTTAAATCTCAGCCTCCCTAACCAGACGTACAGTTGTCACAGCAACTGGAACTGGTCTAACAAATCCCGTGTCTTCAACAAGCGACTGGTTCTATCCCTTCCCAACCTTACTTAAGTTTGTCTTTGTGAAGTCATTGCCTATCTGTGTATCTGTTTGACTTCATTGCTTGACTACTACTGTTGAGTGGCTTCATACTATCTTCCATTCTGATCCTTACTACCTAGCTGCTATTAGTCATGTACTTTCACATCATTGCATTCTTGTCTATGGCTTGCTTAGGGTAGTTTATCTTCCGCTGCATATTAATTAGGTCATTTCTGTTGTTTGTCTTCGAAACTTCTAAGTTTTGAAGACTTTCATAAAAATCGCCTATTCACCCCCCTCTAGTCGATACTAGCACTTTCAGATATAATAAAAACTTTCATGAAGATCATTGGACAAAATAAACTTGATTCTTTGTAATAGTTTTGAGATATGATGATAGTAATATGTGAGTCATCACTAGTAGAAAAACCCCCATTCGTCCCGGCTCGTGAGGGCCATTTGTCCCGGTTCCCGAACTAGGACTAAAGGGTCTTTAATAAAGCCCTGTCCCTTTAGTCCTGGTTCGCCCAGGAACTAGGACAGATGGGGCTCCTTGTGGCCGCTGCCGCTTGCCCAGGCAAGGGGGCCTTTTGTCCCGGTTGGTGCCACCAACCGGGACCAAAAGGCTTCCACGTGTCAGCATTTCAGGGGCTGGGTTTTTTTTTCTGAAGGGGGGGGGGGGTTGGGGGTTTTGTAGGGTTAATTTAGGGGTTTCATATACTGTGTTCGCTAGCTAATAGAGAGAAGTGTCCCCTCTTATCTCCGTGCTTGGTCGACACTACATATAGAGAGGACTCGACATGCTAGCTAGCTAGTAAGAAAATGAAGGAAACTATTAAGTATAGAAAGATCGTCATGAACATATACAGAGAGAATTGATCGACCTCTCCTCTCCGAGAGATTGGTCGAACAACAAGTTTTCGTATATCTTACCCTAACATATGAACTCAACTTCCACATGCATGGTGGTATTCTCCGGCTTTATTGATGACGTGGTCAAGAAAGAATCCAGCCAATTCCTCTTGAATTGCTCGCATGCGATCTTGTGGTAGGAGTTCATTCCGCATCTCCCACATCTAATTTGAATAAGAGGGTCAATACATATATATGAATGAAACTCAACGGAAATGATGGTAATAAAATAAACTTGTGAATATTTTTGCTTACACACTTCATATTGTCTTTTAGAGTAGCCTCGCCTATTCTTGGTCGTCGCATTGTAGATGAACTCGCAGACGTAGTATCCACAGTAATTATTTCCGGGTTCCTGCCAGAAGCACTTTACGAGAAATAGAGGTCAATCAAACTGATAATGAAGTATTATAAATGGCATTGATGAAAGTAGCTACAATCAACGGGAGATGCGCGGAACTAGCTAGCTAGTAGTACTTACTTTCAGGAATTTCCATCGCTGATCCCGCGGCAGTCCCAAAACTTGTGTGGTGAATACTTTCCAAACCATGCGAGACAAAGAAAACAATTACTTGATATCATGAAATGAACAAAGTTGCCGATATGGTGCGAAAATGATCGATTCAACTTACTTCTCGAGCATTTTAGGCATGTCCGATTCCTCGCGATCTTTTCGTCTCAAGTCTAAGACGCTTACTAGTCCCTGCTCAAGCTTAATTTCTAGGAGAATATAGTGGAAACTGCGCACGCATGCATATAAGTCATCAATTACATTAATTACTATAACCTCGAGTAATAATTAAGGGAAACCTAATATGCACAAGACAGTAACACTCACTTGAAGTTGTAAGGAAAGAGTATTGTATCTTTGTTTTGATTTATTACCAACGATCGTAGCAAGTTCTCCTTGGTTTCTTTGGCATTAAATTTAACCGTAAATTCATTTATGAGATTTGTGTTAATGAACCCAATATCATACATTTCAGCTTTTCTGCATTCGACGATCTTCAATCTGCATAATATAGTGAGGCTAATTATATATACATTCAATGAAAGAGCTGAGCTATATATAGAGACTTAATGTTAGAAGTAGTACTTATAGACAGTAGCAAGTGACCGTTAATTTATCGAGGGCCTTTAGATTGAAAAACTGGAAGAACTCCTCAAATGGAACAGACAACTCCTCAATTCCAACGAGGTCGTGCTGATCCTCTTTAACTTTCAGCGTCAAAGTATCGATTTTCTTGCCAACTTACTGCTTTCTGCAGGTTTCCATGTACCAATCATGAAATCTTTGCATCAACGTTGTTGGAGTAGTTCAATCTTTTACGAGAGGCTTCCCGTACTCGTATTTGAATTCTTCCACCTCCATTATATCAAAATGTACATCGTCGTAATCTCCAGGATTGGTACTGGGCAAGATCCCCGGATGATTAGCGACGAATATCGCTAGACACCTTGAGCGGGGGGCACGATTGGTTCGCTTGTTCGCTGAGTTGGGGAATTTTTTCCCAGTTCTTCGTTCTTGTAACCTTTTTTCACTGCAAGTACTTCCCGAACGCTTCGCTTCCTTATATGTCTTTTCAGTAATGCGCTCATAGTTGGTTTGCGGCGGAGACGGTGGTGGTCGCTGCAGGGCATCAAAAGTGCGCTTCGCTTTCACCGGATCTATCTTCTCCTCCGGAGGTGGATGTCTCTTAGCTCTTTGCGTTGCGAAGTAGTCCTTCACTTGTGCTTGACAGATCTCCTTGTTTTCCTTCTCAGTCATCTCGTATGGTAACTTCTCTGGAGTCTTGAGAGATGGACCGAATCTGTATTGCCTCCCGCCTGTACTGCTAGACGCCGGAGCAGGCTGAGCGGCTGAGGCTTTCTTCTTTAGTTGCTTACGAGGCGGAGGAGAAGGACTGTGATGCGCCGGAGCAGCCGGAGCGGCGGCGGGTCTCTCCCGCCCTTGCTGACCAGGCATATAAGGAGGAGGCTGGCTGGTCGGGCATGCCAGCGCAGGCGGAGAAGGAGGAGGAGTGCCGCCACTTGCCGGAGAAGGAGGCAGAGTGCCCTGATCACTCGCCGGATGAGCAGGCGGAGGAGGAGGCAGAGTGCCCTGACTCACCGGAGGAGGAGGAGGAGGCGGAGGCGTCCAGTTCGAAAGGTTGATATGGTCCTTCCGCCATAGGCATGGAGTCTTCAAAGCAGAACCCAGCCGAGTCTCCCCTTCACCGGTAGGGTGGTCAAGCACGAGCTCCTCAAATCCCTCCGTTATTTCTTTCATTGTCACCCTAGCATATCCTTCTGGAATTGGACGGCAGTGAAAAGTTGCACCGGGTTCAGGAGGTCGAACAGAGCCGACAGCCGCCTTGACTTTGTACTTCTCCCATTGCGTCATAAGGTGGCAATGTTGAGACTCCGTGATAGCATCCACGAGGTAGCTAGCAGGAGCCGTGAAGATAGGCTCCACCTGAAGCAGCTCGGTGGAATCCACGCTGCTTCTCCGCTGAGATGCCGGGGTAGCTTCGGGGGTAGCTTCGATAGGTCGCTTGCTTCGAACTGCATCTTGTTCCTCTAGCTTCTGTACCCTTGTGTGCAGCTCCTGCAGTTTGCTCTGCTCCACCTTCCTCCTCCTCTCTTGGCATTTGTAACCTCCTGCGTCCGGAAACCCAGCCTTCCATGGAACAGAGCCTAGCGTGCCTCGTGTCTGTCCAGGGTGCTTAGGATTCCTGAGGGCCATTGTGAGCTCATCCTTCTCTCTGTCTGGAACAAACGTCCCTTCCTGCGCTGCGTTAATATAGTGTTGAAGTTTCGTGAGGGGTATTCGCAGTTGCTCCCTCGTCCAAATGCACTTCCCTGTTACAGGGTCCAAGGTTCTGCGAACCTCGAAGAACTATGTCCGGCAACGGTCTGGCCAGTTCAATGTCTCTGGTTCGACCCCTTTATCAAGTAGGTCATTCTCAGCTTGGCCCACAACGGTCGGGCTTTGAGATAGCCACCTGACCCCGTGCGATGGTGATGCTCCTTCTTCACAGCATTTATCTTGTTTATCGCTGACATCTTCTTACTCCTCTCCGATGTCTTGTTGGCCACAAATGCATCCCATTGATCTCTAAGCTTCTCAAATCCCGACGAACTCTAGTGTCTTTTTTTTGTCAACAAACTTTGCTTTCAGCTCATTCTTCCACCTCCTGAATAGGTCTGCCATCCTCTTGAACGCAAAGGACTTGATCATTGGCTCCATAACTGGATTCTCCGGATCCTCCTCCTCCGGTAGGGTGAAATTTACCTTCAGCGCTTTCCAAAGATCATCTTTCTGTCTATCTTCGACAAAAGAAACTTGAAGCTCTTCATCCTTATGCTAATTCCATAGCTCGATGCTGATCGGGATCATGTCGCTAACAAGAACCCCGCACTGAGCAGTAAATGCCTCCTTGGTCCGGAGGGGTTCAATCGGTTGGCCATCGCACGCGATTGCGTGCTTGTGACCCTTTCATCTGAGCGCAACTTTTTCTTCGGGCCTCGTCACTTTACCGAAGTTGTGCTCGATCCGGAGGGCTACAAATAAGAAGAAAGACGAGAGTTAATATGTGTAGATACCAAAACAATGAATGCATCAATTATCTAGTCAGCACCGGCTTAATCAATATATATACCTGGTCGGACTCTATTCGGTCACCGGAGCCGTCATCACGGCCTCCTTCTTGCACCGGCATTCGGTCACCGGAGCCATCTTAATCATGTCCTTCCTCCTCCATTGTTCGATAACCGTAGCCTACTTCTTCATCCTCTCCTTCCAGACCATTGGTTTCGTTGAGATACGACATGACATCAGCTCCGGCTGCGATTATGTCCCCCAACACCCGTTCTGCTTCCTCATCTCGGGCGTGCTCCATAGTTTCTGCAAATATTACAACATGGCAATTATTATACAAACATGACAGATGGATATATTAGTGGAAAACGTAGGCCTAGCTATAGCTATTCACAACAAGGAATTATATTATTTAATGGCCTCGACGCTTCTCTAGGGTTTGGGGTGGCCTCGGCAACGCTTAAAGGGTTCGGGGTGGCCTCGACGACAACGCTCTTTTAACTTGGTAAAGGAGGGGGTATATCGACAATGACGACATACATACATGGAAAAAATGTTATCGGGGAGGGGGTATATCGACTCCCCCCTCATGTCGAAGTTATCGGGGAGGGGGTATCCATCCCCCCCCCTCATGTTGAATATATGTTGAATTCCCGAGAGAGTTAGGAACCGGGGGGGGGGGGAATCCTCCCCCCTCATGTCTGATGAGTTTTTACTCCCTCTCTCCCATGAAACATTCATCGAACAAACTTATTACGAGTTTTAACAGAAAACATTCATCAAACAAAATTACAACGGAAAAAATTGACCAAGTTTTCATATATCATCATCATCTACTACTACAAAAAATGACATATTCTTTACATATGAACATACAAACGTTAGCATATTCGACAATAATATCACCATAAAAATTCGATGAACATTAAAAATTCTAACTTTTGCATATTCCTAGAACCCTCGACCATAGAACCCTCGAACCCTCGATCCTAGAACCCTAGAACCCTCGACCCTCGAACCCTCGACCCCTCAACCCTCGAACCCTCAAACCCTCGACGTCCCTCGAACCCTTGACCCCTCGACCCCTATTCCTCCTCATGTCGAAGTTATCATGGAGGGGGTATATCGACAACGACATACCCGATAAAGAAAAAAATAAAAAAAAGAGGAGAAGAAGAAAGGAATAGAGGTGAAGAAGAAAAAAAATAGAAATTACTCTATTTTTTTTTCTTCTTCACCTCTATTCATTTCTTCTTCTCCTCTTTTTTTCTTTTTTTCTCTTCTTATTTATTTCTCCTCTTCTTCCTCTCCTCTTCTTCTGCTTTCTTCTTCCTCTTCTTATTTTCCTTTTTCCACTCCTTCTTTTTCTTCTTCTTCTTCCTCTTTTCTTCCTTTTCCTTGTTTTAATTTTTCCTCTACACTAAACTATGCACTAACCTAAAATCGATATCTACTAATTAGCAACCTAAATAAAAAAATTAATACATACATGAAAAAAACATCATATGAAAAAAACATCATATGCACAAAAAAACATCATCTGAACCCCCACCCTCCCACATGTCGAAGTTATCGGGGAGGGGGTATATCGACCCCCACCCCCCTCATGTCGAAGTTATCGGGGAGGGGGTATATCGACCCCCACCCCCTAGTATACATATGAACAAAATTTTAATCTAATAAAAAAACAGAGCCGGGGCGGCTGGCAACGGCGATGGCGATAGCGACGGTGACGGCGATGGCCATGGCGACGGCGGTGGCGGCAAGGGCGCCGGCGCGTGGGGGCGGGCGGCGGGCAGGGGCTCGGGCGCGAGGCAGGGGCCGGCGCGGCGACGGCGTGCTCGGGGTCAGAGGCGGCGCAACGACGGGCGCGGGCGACGGCGTGGTCGGGGGCAGGGGCGGTGCGATGACGGGCGCGGGCGACGGCGGGTACGGGCGACGGCGACGGCGACGAGGAGCAGGGCGTCGGGGCAGAGGGTGGCGTCGGCAGCGGGGAGAATGAGAAATTGCTGAATATTTGCAAAATGTTGGCTTATATAGCCAGAGCATTGGTCCCAGTTTGTGGCACCAACCGTGACCAATGCCCCCCTTTAGTCCCGGTTGGTGCCACCAACCGGGACCAAACCTCGTGCTGCCCGTGGCCAAAACTTTAGTCCCACCTTGCTAGTTGAGAGGGCCGCACAGTGGTTTATAAGCCCCACTGCCGCACCCCTCTCGAGCTCCTCTCGATTGCAGGCTTACGGGCCTAATTGTCATTGATGTGCCTGTTGGGCCTACTGGGCTTTCTGTAGGCCTGAATCCTGGCCCATCGTAGGGTTTCTAGTCGTATTCAGGCTAGTGGCTCAGTAGGTGGCATTTTTTTATTTTTCCCAGTTTTTTTCTATTATTTGCATTATTTATTTTCTTTTGTTTTTTGCTTTATTTTTTAGTTCCTTTTGCTTTTAGGTAATAAAAATTATAAACTTTCTGCTAGTACCATTTGTTTTCCAATTTTAATAATTTAAATTTGAATTTTTTGAAATTTGTGTGAATCACTAGTTTTTGAATAACTTTACTATAAACTTACATTTTTGAGTGATTCTTTTTCCTGCTATTTAATATTACTGTGTTTTATCATTATATTCAAAAACATATTTTGTTATTTTAGTTTCTAACAAAAAATTCTTTATGATAATTCTTTTTCCTTTTAATGTTTTGAATAGAAAATACGTTGATAATTTTAGTTGCATAAATTTTAGTTTCAATAATACTAGGAGTTTTATAAAAGTTTATTTTGTTTTTACTTATTTATTAAAGTTTATTTTGTTTCTACTTATTTCTTTTCTTTTCTTTTTTCATTTTTTATTTATTTTATGAAAATTCTTTCTTTTTTGCTTTATTTATTTTATTTTGTTTCTACTTACTGTTGCTATTTTTATTTATTTTATTATAGTTTATTTATTTTAATTTATTAAAGCTTATTTTATTTCTACTTATTTATTAAAGTTTTTTCTGTTTCTACTTATTTATTTTATTTTGTTTGTACTTATTTCTTTTCTTTTCTTTTTTTGCTTTTTATTTATTTTATGAATTTTTTTGCTTTTAATGTTTTACACACAAAAGCCCTCTCCCCTGGCTGGTTCACTGGTCCCGGTTCGTGGCTTGACCCAGTACTAAATACCACCCTTTGATCCTGGCTCAGGCCACCAACCGGGACCAACTGCAATGGTGGTGGGCCAGGAGCGAGGCCCATTGGTCCCGATTCGTCCCAACAACCGGGACCAAAGGGGCAAGACGAATCGGGACCAATGCCCCCACGAGGCCCGGCATGCCCCCTGGCCTCACGAACTGGGACCAATGGGCCCATGGGTCCCGGTTCGTGACTGAACCGGGACTAATGGGCTTACCTGGCCCGAACGAAAGCCCTGTTTTCTACTAGTGTATGTTGGTGAATAATTATGCTTTAGTAAGAATATTGGTGTTACAGTTTGTGATTCCCTATGGAAGCACATAAGTCAATAGTTATGCAATGAAATTACATCCTACATATGATGTATTATTCGGTGTTAGTTATGCTTAATACTCGTTTATGAGAATTTGTGTTTCTTGGTTGGGTAATCCCAGCTCTCCTCTACTACCACATTACATTCTTGCAAACAGCCTGCTCTTCATTATCTGAGTAATGATGTGGTCGATTTTTTGTAAATTTAAGGTTCACACATCTTGCGTCAATAGCTTCGTATATTTACAAATATAATGTATTTTACTGTCAAAATAGATGGGTACGGTAGCGCGCGCCATCGACGATCTAGTGAAGCAAATGGCAGTTTGTGAACCTTTGTGTTGGGCTTGCCGATTTATACGCTGTCAAACTTTTTTTTTGGTGTGTTGTTTACGTGTTAAGCAATGAATTTGTACTGTTTGTATGTGGTTGTTGCGACATCACACCTCCCAAGATAATATGTGGTGTAGAACATATGTGAGTTAAATCTTATGATCTATGTTATATTATATAGCGTAAAATATTATTTTCGTTTTCATGTGAATGTCAATAAATAGGCTTCCCAAATTAGTAATGTTATAATTTAATTAGGCTTCGCTTGTCTGAATATCTGAGTGCAACTTCAGAAATTAAGAGCTATCTATATATCCAGCTTCTGCCATGAGATACTTCCGCTAGCTCTCAGTACCATGTACACGCCATAGTAGGATTGGTGTGGCTCCTCTTGTTTGAATATACTAAAATAATTTAGCTCTTGTGGCAATTGTTCTCGAGTTTATTGTTGAAATTTAAACATGTTCTTCCTGTACAGGGAAATTGGGAGTGGATCATGGGATTCTTGGTTAATGCCACTTCAAGATCAGGTTGGTTTTTTACTCTTTCTTCAACTAAATAAACTGTTCCTTGTAGTTGCAGAATCTTCCGTACTGCTTTTCTGTATAGTATCCAGAGCTGTCATGGTATTGTATCGTTGCTGGAATTGGTTTTCTCTACTATCCCCTCTTACGTTCCCCGCTTCGTCCAACCTCTCGTACGACCCCCTCACCCCCCGATTTTCTTCCCAGTCCCACCTCTCCTACGATCGACCCACTCACCCCCCCCCCCCCCCCCCCCCCGACAAACAAGACGCAATCAATGGCATAAGGTAACCAGAGACGCATTGAAACACATAAGGTAACCAGAGGCAATCATTTCACATAAGGTAACCAGACACAATTAATTCAAACGCAATCAATTCATGCATGGCAATCAATTCATTCAATCACCTTCCTTCTTTCACACAAACGGTGATCAATCTCTCCTTCCTTCTTTCATTGAAACCGTGATCAGTATTCTTCCTTCTTTGACTATCACCATGGTTTACCTGGCGCCAATGATAATCCACTGCGGAGGTCGTCGCCATGTGGAAGACCAGGAGCGACGGGGGAAGCGCTCACGATGAGAGTGGAGGAGAAAGGGTGGTGAGGTCGTCGCGGTGGAATTGGAGTGAGTCAGGGAGGGGCTCGCCTTTGGGAGTAGCCAAGGCGGCGGCGAAGAAGATTTGAAAGTGGAGGAATCTCGAGCGGTGGGGAAGAACGTGAGATGCAGAGGGAGCTGGGGTGAGGTTTGGAGGCGGTGGTGTGGCGACGAAGATAGGAAAGGAGAGCATTGGTACTGTTGGTCCAACCGTCCAAGATGCTGGAGGTGACCAGCGTATTGGTTTGAATTGGAACCGCCGTCCACCATGAGCGACATCTCTGGCCATAACGAACGACCTCCATGGTTCTCTCATTGACACTGTCACCACCGGCAGATCTGTCGCCCCACCACAAATCCTCGTCGATCTGCTGTTGTGTGCACATTGTCCTCTTCTCCACGTTCGCGAGATCCTGGGGACATCAATTCGGGTCGTGGTCATAGCCACTTCGCTGGCACCACCGAGGCTGATCGGCTGCGCTACAATGGTACGCACGCACCATTACGTTGCCCTCTCCGTCATTGGGCAGTCTGCATATGATGACCACATTAGCTTCATCTCTCACGCAGGCAAGGCCCCAACTGACTTCTGTTTGCAATTCTTGTATATATAGCTTGAGGATTTGTGGGCATTTTCTTTCGTCTGAACTGACTTCTATTTGCATTAGTAGATTATAATGAGTTATTTGTTGGGCCGTTCATCTGCACAACGTATATCAATCGAGCTAATTTTTGTTGTTCAGGTACCTGATTAAATGTAGTTGTGGAAATGAATCACAGTAGACTCAGAGTATCGTGGATGCAAAGAATTATTGGTAATGGAAAGTTATTTTTAAGCCTGTGATCAACAGCATGTATGTGCTTCCGGAGGAACATGGTCCTCGTTTGTAAACGGTATGCTTCTTTGATCTTCCGGAGGCACATGGCAGGGACTTCTCCGGTTATCTCTATGAGAAAGTGTAGCAAATAAAAATCAAGGGGTTTGTTGTAGAATAAATTTTGGTAAGTACCTTTTTCAAATCAATCTTTATCTACAGTGTGATGGGTGTGGAAAAAAATATAACCCGACACTTTCTGTTGGAATTCACTCTGAAAGTGAGTAGTGTTGCAACAAAGAAGAATAGTAGTATAACAGGTGTCATTGCAGGAAATATAGTTGGTGTAGAAAGGAGGTTGAGTCATTGCATCGGTCTCGCGCTGCTTGTGCTCCGCCCAGCGGCATGGTACAAATTCGGCGCCGGACACACGGGAGTCCACGATGACGATGTCCACCATGTAGGCCTCTTCTGTGTTGGCGGCGTCCTCGGTCACGTGCTTCTACTGGTGGGCTAGATCTGAAGGAGGAGCAGAGGGAAGAAGAGTGAGAGGAGAGGCAGACGAATGCACTGAAGACATATGCATGTATTATAAAGAGATAGGTGTGATAGAAAGTATGCTAGAGTAGCTTTATACGTGTCCTTATTTATTGCCCGTAGCAACGCACGGGCATTTAACTAGTCCAGGTAAAGAAAATGGAAGAACTTCGTGAAGGTTACAGCATAATTGTCCTTTCTCAGGTGTGTTCATGCGATGGTGGACCACCGGTGAGCAAATTTTATTTGGTTGCTTTTATGCAATAGTGAAACTAACCTAATTTGGTCCGCTAAATAAGAGAGTTAACATTCTGGCCCTGTACCCACAAGTGTTATGATGGAGATAGAAGATCATGCATGATGATAGGAATATTGAAGAAAAATTGTAATTTTGTTAACTATATCCATCTAGTTTATAAAAAATGATGATGCCTAATTTTTTATTAGGTGTTTCACTGGATGTGTATTTGTGTCAGTAGTGCTGCTGGATATCTTTCAAAACATTGTTGTTGTTACTCTAAATGATGATTAGGGCCTTTCTTGTACTGTACCCTTTATCGTTTATATGATATTGTCTTCACTTCTTTTAGGGGACTATATATCTTTATTGATTCTAACAGGTAAAGAATTTTATCTCAATTGGGGGTCCTCACGCTGGTACTGCTTCAGTGCCACTTTGTGGTGTAAGCTTACTCGGTCCTTTCCTCGCGGCCTGAATCCGGCTGAGGCTCGCAAGACAAAGCGATGGCGGCCGGCTTGCGGGGAGATGCTGGTCTCGTTGACCCTGAAGTAGCAGCTAGGTCAAGGGGCTGAATGTGGTACATGCATTGCGGCACGGCTCGACACCTGGGATTTGACAACAGTGGCACCAAAGATGGTCCCCCCATAGACTGTAACATCGTCATGTCCTCGTCGGTGAGGAAACCAGGTGACCTTCTCATCCCAATGTCTTCCATTCCTAATCCCTTCCTTCTATCTCAGTTCCCTTTCAATGTGTTATATTCTTTCATCATCGCTAGGCTCCCATGGCACTCTGCCACTCTAGCTTTCAGTAGCTCCTTGATTAAGAGAGGTACGAGTGGCTGGCCAGCTACAATGTCTAGATGGAAGACCTCTCTTGTTCAGATTTATTTTGGGGCCTCGATTCCTTTTTTCTCAATGGTTATATGTAATTAGTACAACATTAACAATTTTTTATAGCATGTTTGAGGCTGGATGCATTGAGTTGCTGGAATTCTTGTATTAGATCACTGGCATTATTCAGTGCACTCTTCAATGCCTTACCAATGGTCCCAAAAAAATGCACAACCGGTGAAATTGACCGTGGTTTTGATGTACTTTTGTTACAACAGAGTATATTTCATTAATTTTCAGTTTGGACATACTTGTATTGGTCTGCTTCTAACTGCATCTTAATCTATAACTTGTGTAACTTGTAGGCCTTGCACTTTAGAATTCTTTGATGTTCATTTTTCCTTTCTTCCATTTTCTATGCCTCCCAAAAAAGGTAATTAGGAAATATTAAGGACCTGAGCCAAGCAACAATGAGAGAGAAGGTGTGACAGTAGATTCAGTTGTGCGTAGTTGTACTAGATGACTGGCCCTTGAAGAAGTTCGCCAAGCAGTTAGCGGTAGGAAGGACAGAGGACAGGAAGAACTCATGTTTAGGTGTACGGCTAAGCTGGGTGTTTGGGGGGTTGGAGGGGGGGGGGGGGGGGCGTGGTTTTGATGAATTGATGGTTTGGTTTCCAGGAGGAAGCCAAGGGGATGGGCAAGCTACAACACCGGAGCCTCTTCTCATCTTTTTGGCTAGCAGCAGGAGAACGGGAAGGGTCCGGCCGGCGTATGGTGATTAGCGCCTTTGTCAAGCGCCTTGCATTGAACGAAAGTGTGCTTTCATTTTCTAAATAAATAGTCTAAAAAAAGCTCATTTGCTAAATTTTGGTTTTTTATTTTTATTTTTATTATTCTCTTTAAGCGCCCATTTAAGAGTCGAGCATTGTAGATGCGCTTATAAATCTTTAAGCACTTGATTCTTAGGCCCTCCCCAATGCTCCACATCGTACATGTGCTAAGCCTGCCATTTAGGCAAAAAATCTGATGTGACAAGGTAATAAACAGAAAAGAGGTGAGTTTGATGACCCCAGAAAGAACCAATGTCAAGCATGTGAACCTAGGCAAAAGCAATTAAATGAAAAAAAAACACCAATGCATAAATAGGCCACATAAATGTCAAGACCGGCCGTCGTCGCCTTGGTCGCCGCGCATTAGCTCGAGGAACTCATGGAAGTTGACCTGGCCGTGTCCCTCGCGTTCCATCTGACCGATGATGCGGCGACACTCCACGGTGCGGCCCAGAGACACCAGCCTGGCGCCGAGATCGTTCACCGTCACGTACCTTTCACAGTCGGTCAAGAACGCCAGGAACACTTCCCGCAAGTCCATCCATGGCATTGGGATTTTCCTCCTCTTCCAGATCCATGTGCCCGCGGCCCTTCGACATGACGACGCGGTAGAGCCCTCTGAATTCCTCCACGTCCATGCACCCGTTGCTTTTGGCGCCGATACCCTCGATCAAGGCTGCCAGCTCGTGTGCCGGCACGACGATGCCCATGATCCCCAGAGAGTCCTCCAACTCCTTGCGCGTGATGCGCGCGTTGTCATTCCAGTTGAACAACTTGAACACGCGCGCTAGCTCTTGAGCCTTCCCCAAGCACATGTTGCTTGGGATCGAAGACCCTGGTAGAGTTGATGGAGAGGGGTCTGCCTCGGTGGTGGAGGCCACCAACGGGCTCGGCAATGACTGTCCGTCTGCTCGCCGGTCGGCCAGATGGGAATGGGATAGCTCCGGTCGTTCCGCACGCTCGAGGATCCCACATGGCACGCGTTGCGGGGTCAGGTTACGAGCACAGATCGCCTCGTTTGCAGGCGAGCGGACCCAAGTTTGGAACGGGCGAGTCGAGGGGACGAAAGCAGGAGCGGGTGAGCGGAGGCCGTAGCCGTACTCGTGGTGGCAGATGGTACCCGGTACACACTGGAGGAAGTTTGCAGCCGGTCTCCACCAGAAAAACTTGCCAGGCCATAGGGAGTGCACAAGCGCAGCGCAGCAGGCCAAGACGACGGCCAGTGCCAGACCAAGCAGTGACGCGCCGAGGGCGACCGGCGCGCTCGCCGGCACCCAGAGCGCCATGCTCGCCAGGAGCGCCATGGCAAACGACCACAGCAGCACGTGCGCGGCCGCCTCCGCCGCCGGTGAAAGCCGCCACCGAGCACCGTCCTCCGGGAGCGTGCACATCCCCAGTAGCGATGTGAGGACGCAGAAGCTGAGCATCTGCGACGCGAACAGCGCGAGGAAGAGGTACTCCTCCCGCGCCAGCAGCAGCACGGCGAACAGAGCACCGGCGGCAAGGACGACCAGCATGAGCGTCGCGCAGGTGCAGGCCTCGCAGCAGCCGGTATCGAACGGCGGCAGCGGCATCTCGTCCGCCGCTGCGGGCAGAAGCGTCAGCTGTTTCTCCACGTCGGGATCCGGCTCGTCAGTCTTTGATCCGGCTTCCATCCCGCACGCACAGTGGTACATACGTGAGTTGTGTCCACGAATCCGTACAAGCAGATCGAACAGCAAAGGTGGAGTATACTTCGTATATAAGACGATCGAGACGCCGCTTGCATTGCTCGCTGCTACTGTCCAAGGTAAATTGATGACCACACAAGCTGATAACTTGGGCGCGGCAGAACCAAGAAATATGCCGGACCAGACATGGCAAGCGGGTTTTACAACAACACAATGTGCATAAGTCTGAGTAACCGAGGTACACCTAGAGAAAGTGACCGCCTGTATATGGAGAAACCACATTATTAATAAAAACAAAATTTTAGTCCATTCTTAAACCGCTCGAATCAAAATACGTTGGCTTAGGATGCCGACCCGCAAATTCCTCGAGTATATGCCATTTTTTTGTGTCCACACGTGGTCCGCGGACATGACATGGGAGGTAGCCATCTAACGTTAGTTACAAAGTATCCTGCTGCTGGGAGGAGAAAAAGTAGGTAGAGATCATACATATGGTGAGATATTTGTGGTTTATAGTGTCCGGTTGGGATGAGAGAGAGAAGAGCGGGGGCCATGCATGTGCCGATTGGGAGGAGAGAGAGAAGAGAGAGAGGCATGCATGTGATTGGTCAAATGCATGTCCGGACTCCGATAAAACTTCTCCATATTTGTTATCAAAATACCAAATTTAGGCGTCCGGACAGCTTCATGGACTGATACAGATTTCCATTGAATTAATAAAGAAAAGTTGTCTGAACACCACACACGGGAGTTTGGCGGGTCTCTGTTGGAGGCCCTCGGGATCATGTCCAATGCAAGGTGGGAGATGTGTGTAAAAATAAATAGGCTTTCTCGTAAGCACCGGCCGGTGCTTGTCTATTATATTTATGTATTTATATTATATTATTATTATATAATAATTGGAGGCATCATCTCCGTATCAGTTCACATCATTGACATTAATTACCAGGTAATCTCTATATTTTAAGAGTGATGCACAAGTCATTTAATAGCCACTAGATATAGCATTTACAATATGTGGACATGGTTGGGATTGATAACTAACTATGGTCAAGTATAGAGCTATACAATTCTCATGTACCGTGTGATCTAAATTTTGAACCCACCCTCTTCAATTTCAGTAATGATGGCTGTCCCTAAAAAAATGTTTTACAAAGTAGTGTGGTCTGAAGTACCCGGTTCGGCAGAAGGTAGGAGCAAAAAAAAATCATATCTTCTAAATATTGTTGGTATCTTCCTAAAAAAATCCATGACATGTACTAGTCATGAAGTCTGTTTGACATCACAAGCACAAAGTTCCATACATCCTCCTCTTGGTCCTCCACATCTAAGAGCATCTAACAAGGGCTGCCCAACCCCCCAACCCTCCCTACAACCGGACAGACGACCTAGTAAAAACCCCGGCCCAGACGGACGCCTCATACCAGCCCCAAATGCCCCGGCTGACCGACACCCCTCATATCCAGTCTAGATCCAAGGCGGATGGGGAGGCCCGGTTGTGCCTAGGCGCGTCCACCATGTTGGATTCGACCCACGGTGGCCCACACTGATCCCACATATATTCGTCCTTATCCACTCTCCGGATCAAACCACTCCACTTCACTCCACCTCCAAGCTCTTTTCCGGCGAGCTCCTGCCTTCTTCGGCATGGCAGGTAGAGAATCTGAGTCCTACACCTTCCGATCTGTTAACTGTGGGCTCGAGACGAGATGGCCGTCCGCATTGCACTCCCCTGCTCCCGGAAGGAGTCCGCCCAACAACGGTCGGGCTCATTTGTGAAAGAGGAAAATGAAGGGCACAGCAGACCGCCGGACGTAGACAGAGCCGGAACAACAAGGACGGTTGCCGGGAAAAATTTAGACTGGTTTTAAGTTGCATGTAATTGTATCGATTTGAGGTTTCGTAATTGATGTGTCCGTTTGTCATGGAGAAATTTTAAGATGTGCCTAGTCACTGTCAGCGGCGCCCATGCCTGAGCGCGTCGACGAGTTATTCAGCGTCCACGCCTGAGCGCGTCCATGTCTGTTACAGTGATAATGATATGCCATGTTTGTATATGTACTTAAGAAATTATTCATCCCACGGTGGCACTGCTTGCTAGTCCATGTCCGTTGTAAAAATGTTGTAAGATTGTTCCACTTGTCTACATGCAACAAATCAATTGAAGAGGCAGATCTGACAGGTTTTGTATGTACAAGGGATGTGCCACCCAAGAAATTGCCTGAAAATTCGGATTAGTACGTAGTAATTATAGCATTCATAAGGAGATGTACGCCGAGGCCTGCATAAATTTCGTGTCGGATGGAAGTATGGATGTAGCATCTAGATGCCTAAGAGTAGATGAGGAGGCAATGTATCTGATAGTAGTGTTTAAGTTCTGCTGCTAGTCCTATCCTGCACATAAAACTCAGTCGGTGTAGCAATAGCAGCATCTATTAGAGATATACCAGAGCAAGCCCTTGTAGAGCTTCAGTGCAAACAAAACTTTTAGCCATAAGACAAATACCTTAATGATGGACATACATGGGGAAGAGCCTAGATCTTTCACATATTGGCTTAGAACTTGCATATTATTTCAACAAAACTGGAACTTGCAATCTCATTTTGTTGCATGCATGCATGCATAGTTTTATGAGCCATATAGATCATTGTTCAAGCAAAAAATACCAAGATGAATATAGCATAAATGCACCCTGCAATGCTGCCTACTGTCTCAGTTTAGAATGAAAAGAAAGATGACCATTTTATGTGTGATCAAGGTCCATGGTGAAGAGAGGGGGCTGTCTAAGTTCCAGATCCCACTGTTTGTACTCTATTAATGAAACCAATCCTAATTTGTGTCTCTAGAACAATAGATTCACGTAGAGTAGGGGCTCAGCTTCAGCACGCACAATCAGTCCTGCAATGGATATCCTTGAGAACACTTTGCAGCATCCACCATTGGTTACTGAAATGGATTTTGGACGGACGAGGAAAGATCATATGCAATGGCATACACGTATATCATCCCAAGTTGGAAGATCATGCACGATGGCGTACGCGTTCACCATCCCGGGGCCTACCATTCTCAAATGATCGTAAACGAACTATACTTGTTTTTCAGTTTTGTCATGTTGCATTTTCTCTGCTCCCAGGTAGTTGCAACAATGCATAGGCCATTTTATAGCTCACGGCTCCAAACACCTCTATATGGACAGGGTTTTGATCGATGGTGAGTTATAGTTCTATAAAGTGCTCATGTACAGTCTGCTCTAAAGTTTCAGACCTGCCTCATTGATTTGATTAATGAGCCACGGTTCGCCCCATAAAACAATTGCATCGGGAGAGTCTGGAAGCATAACCAAGTGGTTAATAAACTTGTAGTTACCCACTAAAGTTCCAAAAACTAGGTAGCCACCACTAATAGAAAACAGGGCTTTCGTTCATGCCAGGTAAGCCCATTAGTCCCGGTTCAGTCACGAACTGGGACCAATGGGCCCATTGGTCCTGGTTCATGAGGCCAGGGGGCCTGCCGGGCCTCGTGGGGGCATTGGTCCCGGTTCGTCTGGCCCCTTTGGTCCCAGTTCAAGGGACGAACCGGGACCAATGGGCCTCGCTCCTGGCCCACCACCTTTGCTCCCGGTTGGTGGCCTGAGCCGGGACCAAAGGGTGGTCCTCTTTAGTACCGGCTCAAGCCACGAACCGGGACCAATGAACCAGCCAGGGGAGAGGGCTTTTGTGTGTAAAACATTAAAAGCAAAAAGAATTTTCTTAACTAAATAAAAAAGCAAAAAAGAAAAGAAAATAAATAAGTAGAAACAAAATAAAATAAATAAGTAGAAACAGAAAAAACTTTAATAAATAAGTAGAAACAAAATAGACTTTAATAAAGTAAAATAAATAAACTATAATAAAATAAATAAAAATAGCAACAGTATGTAGAAACAAAATAAAATAAATAAAGAAAAAAATAAAGAATTTTCATAAAATAAATAAAAAAAGCAAAAAGGAAAAGAAAATCAATAAGTAGAAACAAAATAAACTTTAATAAATAAGTAAAAACAAAATATACTTTTATAAAACCTCTAGAATTATTGAAACTAAAATGATAGAAAATTTATGCAACTAAAATTATCAAAGTATTTTCTATTCAAAACATTAAAAGAAAAAAGAATTTTCATAAAGAATATTCTTTAGAAACTTTAATAGCAAAAAGAATTGTCATAAAGAATTTTTTTGTTAGAAACTAAAACAACAAAATATGTTTTTGAATATAATGATAAAACACAGTAATATCAAATAGCAGGAAAAAGAATCACTCAAAAATCTATTTTTATAGTAAAGCTATTCAAAAACTAGTGATTCACACAAATTGCCAAAAATTCAAATTTAAACTATTCAAATTAGAAAACAAATGGCACTAACAGAGAGTATATAATTTTTATTACCTAATAGCAAAAAGAATCACTGAAAAACTAGTAAGTATTTTGCTGTAAATAGAAACAGAAATAAAACAAATATAGCAACAAAGAAAACAAAAAAAGTGACACCTAAAGGGCCACCACGGCCTGAATACGACTAGAAACCCAACAATGGCCAGGATTCAGGCCCGCAGTAGGCCCAGTAGGCCCATAGGCACATAGTGACAGATTAGGCCCGAAAGCCTGCAATTGAGAGGAGCTCGAGAGGGTGGGCGCAACAGCGCTTATAAACCACCATCGAGCTCTCTCAACTAGCAAGGTGGGACTAAACTTTTGTCGCGACGCGGGCAGCACAGGTCCTTTGGTCCCGGTTGGTGGCACCAACCAGGACTAAAGGGGGGCATTGATCCCGGTTGGTGCCACGAACCGGTACCAATGCCCCCCCTTTAATCCCGGTTGGTGCCACCAACCGAGACCAAAGGCCTCTGCTTCCCGCCCTTTGGGCTGCTGAAAAGAGACCTTTGGTCCCGGTTGGTGGCACCAACCGGGACTAAAGGGGGGCATTGGTCCCGGTTGCTGCCACGAACCGGAACCAATGCATCGTATATATAAGTAAGACTTGTGAAAATTTCACTCCTCATCTCGCAGTTTCCGCCCCGACGACATCGACGCCGCCAGGCTGCCGCCCCCGTCCGCCGTCTCTGTCGCCCTACCCCGAGCTTGCTTTCGAGCACGCCGAGCGCCCTGCCCCGACCTTGCCGTCGCTGAGCCCTGCCCCGACCTCGCCGCGTGCTGCTCCAACCTCGCCGTCGCTCACGCCGAGCGCCCTGCCTCGACCTCGCTGTCGCTGAGCACTGCCCCGACCTTGCCGCGTGCTGCCCCGACCTCGCTGTCGCGCACGCTGATAACCCACAAGTATAGGGAATCGCAACAGTCTTCGAGGGTAGAGTATTCAACCCAAATTTATTGATTCGACACAAGGGGAGCCAAAGAATATCCTCAAGTATTAGTAGCTGAGTTGTCAATTCAACCACACCTGGAAACTTAGTATCTGCAGCAAAGTGTTTAGTAGCAAAGTAATATGATAGTGGTGGTAACGGTAACAAAAGTAAAGACAGCAAAAGTAATGTTTTTGGTATTTTGTAGTGATTGTAACAGTAGCAACAGAAAAGTAAATAAGTGTAAACCAGTACATGGAAAACTCGTAGGCACCGGATTAGCGATGGATAATTATGCCGGATGCGGTTCGTCATGTAACAGTCATAACATAGGGTGACACAGAACTAGCTCCAGTTCATCAATGTAATGTAGGCATGTATTTCGTATATAGTCATACGTGCTTATGGAAAAGAACTTGCATGACATCTTTTGTCCTACCCTCCCATGGCAGCGGGGTCCTATTGGAAACTAAGGGATATTAAGGCCTCCTTTTAATAGAGAACCGGAACAAAGCATTAGCACATAGTGAATACATGAACTCCTCAAACTATGGTCATCACCGGGAGTGGTCCCGATTATTGTCACTTCAGGGTTGCCGGATCATAACACATAGTAGGTGACTATAGACTTGCAAGATAGGATCAAGAACACATATATATTCATGAAAACATAATAGGTTCAGATCTGAAATCATGGCACTCGGGCCCTAGTGACAAGCATTAAGCATAGGAAAGTCATAGCACCATCAATCTCAGAACATAATGGATACTAGGGATCAAACCCTAACAAAACTAACTCGATTACATGATAAATCTCATCCAACCCATCACGTCTAGCAAGCCAACGATGCAATTACTCACGCACGGCGGTGAGCATCATGAAATTGGTGATGGAGGATGGTTGATGATGACGACGGCGACGAATCCCCCTCTCCGGAGCCCCGAATGGACTCCAGATCAGCCCTCCCGAGAGAGATTATGGCTTGGCGGTGGCTTCGTATCGTAAAACGTGATGATTTCTTCTCTCTAATTTTTTTCTCCCCGAAATCCAATATATGGAGTTGGAGTTGGCGTCGGAGGGCCATTAGGGAACCCACGAGGTAGGGGGCGCGCCCAGGGGGGGGGGGGCGCCCCCCACCCTCGTGGACAGGGTGTGGGCCCCCTGGCCTTCATCTTTGGCGACGATTTTTCTTTATTTTTTCTAAGGTGTTCCATGGAGTTTCAGGTCATTCCGAGAACTTTCATTTTCTGCACATGGCAGTTCTGCTGAAAACAGCGTCAGTCCGGGTTAGTTCCATTCAAATCATACAAGTTAGAGTCCAAAACAAGGGCAAAAGTGTATGGAAAAGTAGATACGACGGAGACGTATCAACTCCCCCAAGCTTAAACCCTTTCTTGTCCTCAAGCAATTCAGTTGACAAACTGAAAGAGAAAAAGGAAAACTTTTACAAACTCTGTTTGCTCTTGTTGTTGTAAACATGAAAAGCCAGCATTCAAGTTTCAGCCAATATTATGAACTAACCATACTCATAATAACACGTAGGTCTCACAATTACTCATATCAATAGCATAATCAGCTAGCGAGCCATAATAATAAAACTCGGATGACAACACTTTCTCAAAATAATCGTAACATGATATAACAAAATGGTATCTCGCTAGCCCTTTCTGAGACCGCAAAACATAAATCTAGAGCACCTTTAAAGATGAAGGACTGACTAAACATTGTAATTCATGGTAAAGAGATCCGGTCAAGTCATACCCAATATAAACCAATTATAATGAATGCAAACGACAGTGTGCTCTCCAGCGGGTGCTTTTAATAAGAAGGGTGATGACTCAACATAAAAGTAAATGGATAGGCCCTTCGCAGAGGGAAGCAGGGATCTGTAGAGGTGCCAGAGCTCGGTTTTGAAATAGAGATAAATTATATTTTGAGTGGCATACTTTCATTGTCAACATAACAACTAAAAGACGATGATATCTTCCATGCTAAACAGATTATAGGCGGTTCCCAAACAGAATGGTAAAGTTTATACTCCCCCTCCTCCACAAGCATCAATCCATGGCTTGCTCGAAACAACGAGTGCCTCCAACATTCAACGGGTCCCAGGGGGAGTTTTGTTTGCAGTTATTTTGATTTAGTTTGCACGAAGCATGGGACTGGGCATCCCAGATACCAGCCATTTTCTCGTGAATGAGGAGCGGAGTCCACTCCTCTTGAGAATAACCGGCCTAAGACGGAAGATAAGGGCAGCTCTAGTTGACATATGAGCTATTCGAGCATGCAAAACAGAATGTTTATTTGAAGATTTAGAGTTTGGCACATACAAATTTACTTGGAATGGCAGGTAAATACCGCATATAGGAAGGTATAGTGGACTCATATGGAATAACTTTGGGGTTTAAGGAGTTAGGATGCACAAGCAGTATTCCCGCTTAGTACAGGTGAAGGCTAGCAAAAGACATGGGAAGCGACCAACTGAGAGAGCGACAACAGTCTTAAACATGCATTAAAATTAATTTACACCGAATACAAGCATGAGTAGGATATAATCCACCATGAACATAAATATCATGAAGGCTATGTTGATTTGATTCAACTACATGCGTGAACATGTGCCAAGTCTAGTCACTCAATACATTTAAAGGAGGATACCATCCCATCATACCACATCATAATCATTCTAATAGCATGTTGGCACGCAAGGTAAACCATTATAACTCATAGCTAATCAAGCATGGCACAAGCAACTATAATCTCTAAATCTCATTGCAAATATGTTTACTTCATAATAGCTGAATCAGGAACGATGAATCATCATATTTACAAAAACAAGAGAGGTCGAGTTCATACCAGCTTTTCTCATCCCAATAAGTCCATCATATATCATCATTATTGCCTTTCACTTGCACGACCGAAGGATGTGTATAATAATAAGAGTGCACATGCATTGGAGTAAGCTGGAATCTGCAAGCATTCAACTCAAGAGAGAAGACAAGTAATATGGGCTCTAAGTGAAATAAACAATCATGCATATAAGAGCCACTAAGCATTTTCAATATGGTCTTCTCGACCCCCAAAGAAAGGAAAAGAAATAAATATTATTTACACGGGAAAGCTCCCAACAAGTAAAAAAAGAATGGGAAATATTTTTGGGTTTTCTTTTTAATTCTACTACAAGCATGGAAAGTAAACTAACTAATTTTTTGGTTTTTTCTTTAAGTTTAACAAACACACAAGAAGAAAGCAGGAAAAAAATTAAACTAACATTTATAATACAGTGAAAGAGTATGAGCACCGACGTCTAGCAATGAGTGTGTGTGAACATGAATGTAATGTCGGTGGGAAATACGTACTCCCCCAAGCTTAGGCTTTTGGCCTAAGTTGGTCTAGTGCCAGGGGTAACCTGGCGGATATCTGTAGGTGAAGCTGGGGTCATACGTGACGCAGCGGCTGTTGCCGCCTGAGCTATAGCATGGAGTCGAGCAGCCTCGGCTCTCCTTTCGTACTCATCTGCCTCCTCTCTGGTAATAATATATCTTCTTTTTCCCTGTGAATCAGAGAAAGCAGGGGCAGGAAGAGCAATATGGACTACACGACGTCTGTTAAAGATTAGTCGATACTGGAGAGGTGGTTCAGTCCTCTCAACAAATTGGTGGGAAACCATAGAATCAAAGTCTAAATAAGAAGGAGGTAATTCCATATCACCCTCGCAAATGTCTATCTCAAGAAAATTAGCTAAATCGGTTGCATAAATTCCTCCAAAGAAATCTCCACTATGTCTATTCTGATGCAACCTGCGAGCTACAATGGCTCCCATATGATAAGATTGGTCTCCTAACACAGCAGTCCTGAGAATGCTGAGATCAGGGATACACATGTGACATGCTTCATCCTTGGCATTAATACATCTACCTATGAAGAGAGCAAAATAATGTATAGCAGGAAAGTGAACGCTCCCTGTAGTGGCTTGTGTTATATATCTAGATTCCCCACAGTTATTCTAGCAAGAAAGTCTCTAAATTCAGATTTAGGGGGATCCCTGACATTATCCCAAGATGGAAGTTTGCAAGCAGAAGTAAAATCCTCTAAGTCCATGGTATAAGATTTGTCATAAAGGTCAAACATGACTGAAGGAGAATTACGCGAAGATGAAAACTCAAACCTCCTCACAAATGAACTTGTGAGATCATGATACTGGGGGCATTTGTTAGCTTCAAAGTCCTCAAGACCGGCGTTACTCAAATATGTGCTAAATTCTTCTTTGATTCCCACTTGATTCATAAAATTTTCTGATGGCCATTCACAAGGTCTCACAGGAGCATCTCTTGGTGGTTCCTTGTCAGCATCACGTATTGCCAGCCTGGGACCTTGCTTCCTTGAAGGACCACCTTGGAACATCCTCCTAAGCATATTGTTTCCTCTGAAAAATCTCTGAAATTTTAGTAACTTCAAATAAAAGTGAACCAACTTCAATAAAATTGATAGCAACAGCTCCCACAAGTGCCTAGAGCCTATATCAAGCATTAGAACTACTTGGAACCATATAAATTTGACATGCAAGCTCAAGAACATGGTCAGCTATGCAACACAAATTTGCAATGAATAAAGAACTAGAACAAAAACTAATTGGACCAATGGAGGAGTCACGTACCAAGGAACAATCTCCCCAAGCAGTTTTGCGAGAGGTGCTTTGAGCAAGGAGATCGAAAATCACAGCAGCGGGGGCTGGAACTCGTGCTTGAGTTGGTTTTTCGTGTTTGTGTGAGGCAGAGGAAGAAGATGGGTGCAGGAATAAGTGGAGGAGGGCCACCGTGGGCCCACGAGGCAGGGGGGCGCGCCCTCCACCCTCGTGGCCAGGTGGCATCTCCCCCCGTGGTAATTTTTGCACAGTAAATCCTCAAATATTCCTGAAAAAATCATATTAAATTGGCATGGCATTCTGAGGACTTTTATTTTCGGGGTATTTTTATATTGCACGGATAAGTCGGGAGACAGACAGAAAATATTATTTTACTTTATTTCTACTAAATAATAGAAAATATAAAGAGGGTACAGAAGGTTGTGCTTCTAGTTTCATCCATCTCGTGATCATCAAAATGAACCCACTAACAAGGTTGATCAAGTCTTGTTAACAAACTCATTCCGAATAATCCCGGAACCGGAGAAATTTCGAATAACACTAAGTTACCTCAACAGGGATATGAAAATCCCCAACAATAAGAATATCATACTTTTTCTTGATAGTAGGGAGAGGAAATTCAAAACCTCCAAATATAATCGATGGAATTTTTCCAATAGAGTTGATACTATAAACTTGAGGTTGTTTTCTCGGAAAGTGTACCGTGTGCTCATTGCCATTAACATGAAAAGTGACGTTGCCTTTGGTGCAATCAATAACAGCCCCTGCAGTATTAAGGAAAGGTCTTCCAAGAATAATAGACATACTGTCATCCTCTGGAATATTAAGAATAACAAAGTCCGTTAAAATAGTAACATTTGCAACCACAACAGGCACATCCTCACAAATACCGACAGGTATAGCAGTTGATTTATCAGCCATTTGCAAAGATATTTTAGTAGGTGTCAACTTATTCAAATCAAGTCTACGATATAAAGAGAGAGGCATAACACTTACACCGGCTCCAAGATCACATAAAGTAGTTTTTAACATAATTTCTCTTAATGGAGCATGGTATAGTAGGTACTCCGGGATCTCCAAGTTTCTTTGTTATTCCACCCTTAAAAGTATAATTAGCAAGCATGGTGGAAATTTCAGCTTCAGGTATTTTTCTTTTATTAGTAATGATATCCTTCATATACTTAGCATAAGGATTTGTTTTGAGCACATCAGTTAATCGCATACGCAAAAAGATGGGTCTAATCATTTCAGCAAAGCGCTCAAAATCCTCCTCACCTTTTTCTTGGATGGTTTCGGAGGAAAAGGCATGGATTTCTGAACCCATGGTTCCCTTTCTTTACCATGTTTCCTAGCAACAAAGTCTCTTTTATCATAACGTTGATTCCTTGATTGTGGGTTATCAAGATCAATAGCAGGTTCAACTTCTACATCATTATCATTACTAGGTTGAGCATCAACATGAACATTATCATTAACATTATCACTAGGTTCATGTTCATCACCTGATTGTGTTTCAGCATCAGAAATAGAGATATCATTCGGATTCTCAGGTGGTTCAGCAATAGGTTCACTAGAAGTTTGCAAAGTCCTATCATTTTTCTTTTTCTTCCTCTTAGAAGAACTAGGTACATCAATATTATTTCTCTGAGAATCTGGCTCGATTCTCTTAGGGTGGCCTTCAGGATACAAAGGTTCCTGAGTCATTCTACCAGTTCTAGTAGCCACTCTAACAACATAATCATTTTTCTTACTATTCATTTCATCAAGCACTTCTTTCTGAGCTTTAAGTACTTGTTCTACTTGAGTGGTAACCATAGAAGCATGTTTGCTAACAAGTTTAAGTTCACCTCTAATATCAGCCATATAATCACCCAAGCGTTTAATCATAAAGGTATTCTGTTTTAATTGTCCACCAAAATAAGCATTAAAGTCATCTTGCTTAAACATAAAGTCATCAAACTCATCCAAGCACTGACTAGCAATTTTAGTAGGAGGGACTTCAGCTTTATCATATCTATAGAGAGAATTTACCTTCACTACCTGTGTCGGGATATCGGGAAGTTCTTCAGTAAATAAGTAATTGAGATCATATACTTCTTCAGCAGGCGGTAAATTAAGACCATGTATTTCTTCAATAGGAGGTAAATTCTTAACATCTTCAGCTTTAATACCTTTTTCTTTCATAGATTTCTTTGCCTCTTGCATATCTTCGGGACTGAGAAATAGAACACCTCTCTTCTTCAAAGTTGGTTTAGGAATAGGCTTAGCAATTGGCTCTGGAGCTGGCTCAGGAGGTGGCTTGGGAGGTGCCCAATTATTTTCATTTGCCAACATGTTATTCAATAGAATTTCATCGTCATCCGGTGTTCTTTCCCTGAAAAGAGAACCAGCACAACTATCCAGGAAATCTCTGGAAGCATCAGTTAGTCCATTATAAAAGATATCAAATATTTCAAGTTTCTTAAGAGGATGATCAGGCAAAGCATTAAGTAACTTGAGAAGCCTCCCCAAGCTTGTGGGAGACTCTCTTCTTCAATTTGCACAAAGTTGTATATTTCCCTCAAAGCAGCTTGTTTCTTATGAGCAGAGAAATATTTAGCAGAGAAGTAATAAATCATATCCTGGGGACTTTTCACGCAACCAGGATCAAGAGAATTAAACCATATCTTAGCATCACCCTTTAATGAGAACGGAAATATTTTGAGTAAATAGAGGTAGTGCGATCTCTCGTTATTAGTAAACAGGACAGCTATATCATTTAACTTAGTAAGATGTGCCACAACAGTTTCAGATTCATAACCATAAAAAGGATCAGATTCAACCAAAGTAATTATATCTGGATCAACAGAAAAATCATAATAATCCTGATCAGGAACACATATAGGTGAAGTAGCAAAAGCAGGATCGGGTTTCATCCTATCTCTTAAAGATTCTTTACTCCATTTAACTAGCAACCTCTTAAGTTCATGTCTATCCTGGCAAGCAAGAATAGCTGCAGAAGATTCCGCATCAAAAAGATAACCCGCAGGATAGGAGGCATATTTTCATCATCACTAACATCATCGTGTTCAGGTTCAATAATTTCTCTTTCTCTAGACCTAGCAATTTGCTCATCAAGAAATTCACAAAGGGGCACAGTAGTGTCAAGCATAGAAGTAGTTTCCTCATAAGTATCATGCATAGCAGAAGTGGCATCATCAATAACATGCGACATATCAGAATTCACAACAGTAGTAGGTTTAGGTGTCGCAAACTTACTCATAACAGAAGGAGAATCTAGTGCAAGGCTAGATGGCAGTCCCTTACCTCTCCTCGTAGTTCAGGGCAAAATAGTAGTTCGATCATCTTTCAAGTTCTTCATCGTGTCCAGCAGATATAAATCCCAAGTGACTCAAAGAATAGAGCTATGCTCCCCAGCAACGGCGCCAGAAAAAGGTCTTGATAACCCACAAGTATAGGGGATCGCAACAGTTTTCGATGGTAGAGTATTCAACCCAAATTTATTGATTCAACACAAGGGGAGAAAAAGAATATTCTCAAGTATTAGCAGCTGAGGTTTCAATTCAACCACACCTAGAAACTTAGTATCTGCAGCAAAAGATTTAGTAGCAAAGTAATATGATAGTGGTGGTAACGGTAACAAAAGTAAAGACAACAAAAGTAATGTTTTTGGTATTTTGTAGTGATTGTAACAGTAGCAACGGAAAGTAAATAAGTGTAAACGAGTATATGGAAAACTCGTAGGCACCGGATTAGCGATGGATAATTATGCTAGATGCGGTTCGTCATGTAACAGTCATAACATAGGGTGACACAGAACTAGCTCTAGTTCATCAATGTAATGTAGGCATGTATTCCGTATATAGTCATACGTGGTTATGGAAAAGAACTTGCACGACATCTTTTGTCCTACCCTCCCGTGGCAGCGGGGTCCTATAAGAAACTAAAGGATATTAAGGCCTCCTTTTAATAGAGAACCGGAACAAAGCATTAGCACATAGTGAATACATGAACTCCTCAAACTATGGTCATCACCGGGAGTGGTCCCGATTATTGTCACTTCGGGGTTGCCAGATCATAACACATAGTAGGTGACTATAGACTTGCAAGATAGGATCAAGAACACACATATATTCATGAAAACATAATAGGTTCAGATCTGAAATCATGGCACTCGAGCCCTAGTGACAAGCATTAAGCATAGCAAAGTCATAGCAACATCAATCTTAGAACATAATGGATACTAGGGATCAAACCCTACCAAAACTAACATGATTAAATGATAAATCTCATCCAACCCATCACCGTCCAGCAACCCTACGATACAATTACTCATGCACGGCGGTGAGCAACATGAAATTGGTGATAGAGGATGGTTGATGATGATGACGGCGACGAATCCCCCTCTTCGGAGCCCCGAACGGACTCCAGATCAGCCCTCCCGAGAGAGATTAGGGCTTGGCGGCGGCTCCGTATCGTAAAACGCGATGATTTCTTCTCTCTGATTTTTTTCTCCCCGAAAGCCAATATATGGAGTTGGAGTTGGCATCGGAGGGCCACTAGGGGGCCCATGAGGTAGGGGGCGCGCCTAGGGGGGCGCCCCCCACCCTCGTGGACTAGGTGTGGGCCCCCTGGTCTACATCTTTTGTGAGGATTTCTTATTGTTTTTTCTAAGGTGTTCCGTGGAGTTTCAGGTCATTCCGAGAACTTTTATTTTCTGCACAAAAAACAACACCATGGCAGTTTTGCTGAAAACAGTGTCAGTCCGGGTTAGTTCCATTCAAATCATACAAGTTAGAGTCCAAAACAAGGGAAAATTGTTTGGAAAAGTAGATACGACGGAGACGTAGCACACGCCGAGCGCCCTGCCCCGACCTCGCCGCTGATAACCCGCAAGTATACGGGATCAACTATAGCCTCTTTCGATAAGTAAGAGTGTCGAACCCAACGAGGAGCAAAAGGTAGAACAAATATTCCCTCAAGTTCTATCGACCACCGATACAAGTCTACGCACGCTTAATGTTCGCTTTACCTAGAACGAGTATGAAACTAGAAGGACTTTGTAGGTGTTGTTGGATAGCTTTGCAAGATTATAAAGAGCACGTAAATAAAAAGTAGGGGCTGTTTAGATAAAGAAGCAATAAAGTAAATATAGCGAGTGTGGAAAAGTGGTGGTAGGAGTTGTGAAATTGCCCCTAAGCAACTGACTACGTTACTAGACCGGTAATCACTATTGCAATTTTATTTGAGGGAGAGGCATAAGCTAACATACTTTCTCTTCTTGGATCATATGCACTTATGGTTGGAACTCTAGCAAGCATCCGCAACTACTAAAGATCATTAAGGTAAAAGCCAGCCATAGCATTAAAGTATCAAGTCCCCTTTATCCCATACGCAAACAACCTACTTACTCGGGTCTGTGCTTCTGTCGCTCACGCCACCCACCATAAGCAAATCATGAACATATTGCAAACCCTACAGCGGGAATCCCTCACACTTGCGCGACATGGAGGGCACAATAGGATAGCACCAATAATAAAACATGCAATTCAAACCAATCATAGGAATTCATCAATCACCAATAGGACAAAGAAAATCTACTCAGACATCATAGGATGGCAACCCATCATTGGATAATAATATGAAGAATAAAGCACCATGTTCAAGTAGAGGGTACAACGGGTTGTGGGAGAGTGGACCGTTGAATATAGATGGGGGAAGGTGATGAAGACGTTGGTGAAGATGATGGAGGTGTTAGTGTAGATCGCGGTGATGATAATGGCCTCCGGCAACGCTCCGGCGCCATCAGAAGCAAGGGGGAGAGAGCCCCCCTTCTTATTCTTCTTCCTTGACCTTCTCCCTAGATGGGAGAAGGATTTCCCCTCTAGTCCTTGGCTCCCATGTTGTGGGAGGGCGAGAGCCTCTCCGAGATTGGATCTATCTCTCTGTCTCTCTCTGTTTATGCGTTCTGGAATTCTGACCTGGCACCGTTTCTTTTATATCCGGAGATCCGTAACTCCGATTGGATTTAAACCTTCGCCTAGATCTTTTTCCAAAAATTAGCTTTCTTGCGACCAAAGAAGGGCATCAACCGCCTTACAAGGGTCCCAGGAGGGTGGGGGCGCACCCACCTGGAGTGGGCGTGGGCCCTTGTCTCATGGCCACCTCGGGCACCATCTCGCGTTGATTTTACTTCCCAAAAATCAAAAATATTCCAAAAAATTCTCCGTCCGTTTTTATCCCTTTTGGACTCCGTTTGATATGGGGCTTCTGCGAAACATAAAACATGCAATAGACAGGAACTGGCACTGGGCACTGGATTAATATGTTAGTCCCAAAAAATAGTATAAAAAGTTGCCAACACTATATGAAAGTTGAATAATATTGGCATGGAACAATCAAAAATTATAGATACGACGGAGACATATCAGCATCCCCAAGCTTAATTCCTGCTCGTCCTCGAGTAGGTAAATGATAAGAAAGATAATTCTTGATGTGGAATGCTACCTAGCATAATCTTGATCATGTAATCTAATCATGGCATGAATATTAAGACACGAGTGATTCAAGGCAATAGTCTATCATTTGACCTAAAAACAATAATACTTAGGGCATCCCAACAAACAATCATGTCTTTCAAAATATCAATGCTTCCAGGACGTTATCCCTACAAAATCATATAGTCTTATATGCTCCCTTTTCTTAACACAAGGTAACCCTCATGTGTCAGCCAAGCAATTGTTTCATACTTTAGTATTCTCAAAAAATTTCATCTCTCACGCAATACATGAGCGTGAGCCATGGATATAACACTATGGGAGGAATAGAATATCATGGTGGAGGTTATGTGGAGAAGACAAAAAGGGAGAAAGTCTCACATCGACGCGGCTAATCAATGGGCTATGGAGATGCCCATCAATTATGCGAGGAGTAGGGATTGCCATGCAACGGATGCACTAGAGCTATAAGTGTATGAAAGCTCAAACTGAAAACTAAATGGGTGTGCATCCAACTTGCTTGCTCATGAAGACCTAGGGCATTTGAGGAAGCCCATCGTTGGAACATACAAGTCAAGTTCTATAATGAAAATTCCCACCAATATATGAAAGTGACAATATAGGAGACTCTCTATATGAAGAACATGGTGCTACATTGAAGCACAAGTGTGGTAAAAAGGATAGTAACATTGCCCCTTTTCTTTTTTTTTCTTTTTTTTGGGCGGGGCTTCTTTGGCCCCCTTTCTTTATTTACGCTTCTTTGGCCTCTTTTTTTTATTTTCTTTTTTTTTCATGGGGCAATGCTCTATAATGATGATCATCACACTTTTATTTACTTACAACCCAATATTACAATTCGATACTAGAACAAAGATATGACTCTATATGAATGCTTCCGGCGGTGTACCGGGATGTGCAATGATCTAGCGTAGCAATGACATCAAAAAATGGACAAACCATGAAAACATCATGCTAGCTATCTTACGATCATGCAAAGCAATATGACAATGAATGCTCAAGTCATGTATATGATGATGATGGAAGTTGCATGGAAATATATCTCGGAATGGCTATGGGAATGCCATGATAGGTAGGTATGGTGGTTGTTTTGAGGAAGATATAAGGAGGTTTATGTGTGATAGAGCGTAACGTATCACGGGGTTTGGATGCACTGGCGAAGTTTGCACCAACTCTCAAGGTGAGAAAGGGCAATGCACGGTACCGAAGAGGCTAGCAATGATGGAAGGGTGAGAGTGCGTATAATCCATGGACTCAACATTAGTCATAAAGAACTCACATACTTATTGCAAAAATGTATTAGCCCTTGAAACAAAGTACTACACACATGCTCCTAGGGGGGAGGTTGGTAGGAGTTAACCATCGCACGCCCCCGACCTTCACGCAAAGATAAACAATCGAAATACAATGCGCCCAATTTGGTTACATAGTTAGTAGACCATACGTGCATGCTTCTGGAATCACAAACCTTAACACCAAAATCCTTACTAAACACAACCATCTACTAGTACCTCCCACATATTATCATTCCATATCGTAAAACTATTGCAAGGAATCAAACATATCATATTCAGTGATCCACAAGTTTATGTAGGACTTTATGACTAACCATGTGATTGACCAATTCCTGTCATCTCTCTAAATTGATATAAGTGAAGCAAGAGATTTTAATTCTTTCTTGAAAAGATATGCCCATGCTCTAACAAATATAAGTGAAGCAAAAGAGCATTCTACGAATGGCGGTTTTCTATGTGAAGAGAACCAGGCAATCCAGACTTCAAATGATACAAGTGAAGCACATGAAGCATTGTATAAAGCCATACTCAAATGATTTAAGTGAAGTGCAATGAGAATTCTATAAATCAACCAAGGACTATCTCATACCAGCATGGTGCATAAAAGAAAAGTGAAAACTAAATGCAAAAAACGCTCCAAGACCTACACATATCGCATGAACGAAATGAATCCGAAAACATACCGATACTTGTTGAAGAAAGAGGGGATGCCTTCTGGGGCATCCCCGAGCTTAGACGCTTGAGTCTCCTTGAATATTTTCTTGGGGTGCCTTGGGCATCCCCAAGCTTGAGCTCTTGCCTCTCTTCCTTTTCCTCATATCAAGACCTCCTCGATCAAACACTTCATCCACACAAAACTTCAACAGAAAACTCTAGGTACTGTTGCAAACCAATTCATATTTTGTTATTGCATTTTGTATACTATAATATAACTTTTCCATGGCTTAATCCACTGATATAAATTGATAGATTCATCAAAACAAGCAAACTATGCATCAAAAACAGAATCTGTCAAAAACAGAACAGTCTGTAGCAATCTGAACATCCACCATACTTATGTTACCCCACAAATTCTACCAAAATTAGGAAAACTAAAACATTTGTACAGCAAGACAGTGCAAAAATAATCAGAACCGTTTGAATTTCCAGTCAAAAACATAAAATCGCGCACTACAGCTAAAGTTTCTGTCCTGCACCGTACAAACCGACAAGCAATGTAAACATCCTAAAGGCAAACCTTAGCACATTATTTTTATAATAAAATGGAATTATACAAGGGGATAATTATTTTTGATGAAAAATTTCTGTAATCAAGATTCACAAAGTTTCTGTGAGCATGAACAAAGTTCAAGGCTAGCTCCCACTTCAACAATGCTTGTCTCTCTCACTTTCACTTTCCTTTTTGAAAATTTTTTAGGTTCCCCTCATTTTTTTGTTTTTAGACTATATAAAAGCACTCAACAGAAATAAATGACTCTCTAAAACTTCCGGGTTGTCTCCCTGGCAGCGCTTTCTTTAAAGCCATTAAGCTAGGCATATAGTGCTCAAGTAATGGATCCACTCGGATCCCAAGGTATATCAAAGCCAATTTTAATTAACAATGATTTGTAATTTAGTAGTGAGCACAAAGTAACATATATCATGCAGCAACGAAGTCTAACTCTGTTCCTATGCATCGACATGTCATAAAAGAACAATTCATGCACACTAAGTAAAGGACAATGCATAGTATAAGCAGTTTCTTGCAATTCTATCGTGTTGGAAACATAAAGAGGCGGCGATGTAGTTCCTCTCTCATAATAATTGCAATTAGGAGCAGCAAGCACATGCATATTATATTCATCAAAATTATCATGTGCAATAGTAAAAAACAACCCATCAATATAATCCTTAATAAGCACAAACTTCTCCGATATAGTGTAGTTTGGAGAATTCAAAAAGATAATAGGACTATCATGCGTGGGTGCAATAGCAACAATTTCATGTTTAACATAAGGAACTATAGCAAGTTCATCTCCATAAGCATAATTCATATTGGCATCTTGGCCACAAGCATAGCAAGCATCATCAAAAGGGGATATTTCAAGAGAATCAACGGGATCATAACAATCATCATAGCAATCATCATAGTAATCATCATAGCAATCATCCTTTGGTAAGCACGAAGGGAAATTAAACAATGTATGAGTTGAAGAGTTACTCTCATTAGAAGGTGGGCACAGGTAGCTAATCCTCTCTTCCTCCTTTTGTTTTTCCCTCTCCTCATCATCATTTTCATCCAATGAGCTCACAGTTTCATCAATTTCTTCTTCCATAGCTTCCTACAAAATATTAGTCTCTTCTTGGACAGCGGAGAATTTCTCAATATATAGTTTAACATAGGCATTAGAAGCATAATTATCATAAAAATATTCAAGTATGGCAAATTTTTCATATTTGTAAAGAGTGGCATCATACTTTTCAATCAAAGAAGCAATTTCATAAGCACCCTTAAAAGCAACAAATTCTTTAGTTTGTTGAACATCATAGTAATTATAAACAGCCTTAGCATATGAAGATATGATTCCATTATCAATAACCTCACATTGGTAGGGAAGGTGTTTCTTAGGGTTTTCAGAACAACAAGTAACATCATATAATTCACATAAAGTCCAAGCATAGCATTGCAAAAGATTATTTTGATCCAGTAAAAGTTTCCCTTTTCCAGATATACGGTGTCGCACATAACAAGCATGCTCATCTAAAGATTTGCCCTCAGCTAAACTAGTGGGGGTTTCAGCACGAGCACAAAGGGATTGAAGATGATACAGGTAAAAATCTTCAGGAGTGTGATAGATTTTGAGTGGTTCTTCAACCATTGGTTCAGTAGGTACAACTAATATTTTTGGTATTTTGCATTTCCTACCCATAACTAAAGATAGAAAACAACTAAGAACAACAAATAAAAATTACTTAGTGATAAAGCAAACAAGCACACACGAGAATATTCACCCCACGCTATGACTCCCCGGCAACGGCGCCAGAAAAAGGTCTTGATAACCCGCAAGTATACGGGATCAATTGTAGCCTCTTTCGATAAGTAAGAGTGTCGAAACCAACGAGGAGCTAAATGTAGAACAAATAATCCCTCAAGTTCTATCGACCACCGATACAAGTCTACGCACGCTTAATGTTTGCTTTACCTAGAGCAAGTATGAAACTAGAAGGACTTTGTAGGTGTTGTTGGATAGCTTTGCAAGATAATAAAGAGCACGCAAATAAAAAGTAGGGGCTGTTTAGATAAAGAAGCAATAAAGTAAATATAGCGAGTGTGGAAAAGTGGTGGTAGGAGTTGTGAAATTGCCCCTAAGCAATTGACTACGTTACTAGACAGGTAATGACTATTGCAATTTTATTTGAGGGAGAGGCATAAGCTAACATACTTTCTCTTCTTGGATCATATGCACTTTGTTGGGAACGTAGCAGAAATTCAAAATTTTCTATGCATCACCAAGATCAATCTACGGAGTAATCTAGCAACGAGGGAAAGGGGAGTGCATCTACATACCCTTGTAGATCACTAAGCGGAAGCGTTCAAGGGAACGGGGTTGATGGAGTCGTACTCGTCGTTATCCAAATCACTGATGATCCTAGTGCCGAACGGAGGGCACCTCCGCGTTCAACACACATGCAGCCCGGTGACGTCTCCCATGCCTTGATCCAGCAAGGAGAGAGGGAGAGGTTGGGGAAGACTCCGTCCAGCGCAGCACGACGGCGTGGTGGTGGTGGAGGAGTGTGGAAATCCCGCAGGGCTTCGCCAAGCACCGTGCGAGAGGAGGAGGACTTGAGAGGGGGAGGGCTGCGCCAGGACTTAGGTGCGGCTGCCCTCCCACCCCCACATATATATAGAGGCAAGGGAGAGGGGGGACGGCCCCCTCATATACAATCTGAGGAGAGGGCGGTGACCAGAGGGGGTTGCCTTGCCCCCCAAGGCAAGGGGGCGCCCCCCTTTAGGGTTCCCCCAAACCCTAGGCGCATGGGCCCAAAGGGGGGAGGCGCCCAGCCCAGTAAGGGGCTGCTCCCTCTCCACAAACAGCCCACAGGGCCCTCCGGGGCAGGTGGACCCTCTCGGTGGACCCCCGGAACCCCTTTGGTGGTCCCGATACAATACCGGTAACCCCCCGAATTATTCCGGTGACCGTATGATGACTTCCCATATATAAATCTTTACCTCCGGACCATTCTGGAACTCCTCGTGGCATCCGGGATCTCATCCGGGACTACAAACAACATTCGGTAACCACATACAAACTTCCTTTATAACCCTAGCGTCATCGAACCTTAAGTGTGTAGACCCTACGGGTTCGGGAGACACGTAGACATGACCGAGACAACTCTCTGTCCAATAACCAACAGCGGGATCTAGATACCCATGTTGGCTCCCACATGTTCCACGATGATCTCATCGGATGAACCACGATGTCGAGGATTCAATCAATCCCGTATTCAATTCCCTTTGTCTACCAGTATAGTACTTGCCCGAGATTCGATCATCGGTATCCCGATACCTTGTTCAATCTCGTTACCGGCAAGTCTCTTTACTCGTTCCGTAACACATCATCCCGTGATCAACCCCTTGGTCAGATTGTGCAGATTATGATGATGTCCTACCGAGTGGGCCCAAAGATACCTCTCCGTCACAGGGAGTGACAAATCCCAGTCTTGATTCGTGCCAACCCAACAGACACTTTCGGAGATACCCGTAGTGCACCTTTATAGCCACCTAGTTACATTGTGACGTTTGGTACACCCAAAGCATTCCTATGGTATCCGGGAGTTGCACAATCCAATGGTCTAAGGAAATGATACTTGACATTAGAAAAGCTTTAGCATACGAACTACACGATCTTTGTGCTAGGCTTATGATTGGGTCTTGTCCATCACATCATTCTCCTGATGTGATCCCGTTATCAACGACATCCAATGTCCATGGTTAGGAAACCGTAACCATCTATTGATCAAAGAGCTAGTCAACTAGAGGCTTACTAGGGAGATGGTGTTGTCTATGTATCCACCCATGTATCTGAGTTTCCTATCAATACAATTATAACATGGATAATAAATGATTATCATGAACAAGGAAATATAATAATAATAACTAATTTATTATTGCCTCTAGGGCATATTTCCAACAGTCTCCCACTTGCACTAGAGTCAATAATCTAGTTCACATCGCCATGTGATTAACACTCACAGGTCACATCGCCATGTGACCAACATCCAAAGAGTTTACTAGTGTCACTAAACTAGTTCACATCATCATGTGATTAAGACTCAATGAGTTCTGGGGTTTGATCATGTTTTGCTTGTGAGAGAGGTTTTAGTCAACGGGTCTGCAACATTCAGATCCGTATGTACTTTGCAAATCTCTAGGTCATATTGTAAATGATGCTTCCACGCTCCACTTGGAGCTATTCCAAATGGTTGCTCCACTCTATACGTATCCGGTTTGCTACTCAGAGCCATTCGGATAGGTGTTAAAGCTTGCATCGACGCAACCCTTTACGCCGAACTCTTTATCACCTCCATAATCGAGAAACATGTCCTTATTACTCCAAGGACAATTTTGACCGCTGTCCAATGATCCATTCCTGGATCACTCTTGTACCCCCTTGCCAGATACGTGGCAATGCACACATCAGGTGCGGTACTCAGCATATAGCATACTATAGAGCCTACGTCTAAAGCATAGGGGACGACCTTTGTCCTTTCTCTCTCTTCTGCCGTGGTCGAGCTTTAAGTCTTAACTTCATACCTTACAACTCAGGCAAGAACTCCTTCTTTGACTGATCCATCTTGAACACCTTCAAGATCATGTCAAGGTATGTGCTCATTTGAAAGTACCATTAAGCGTTTTGATCTATCCTTATAGATCTTGATGCTCAATGTTCAAGCAGCTTAATCCAGGTTTTCCCTTGAAAAACTCCTTTCAAACAACCCTTTATGCTTTCCAGAAATTTTACATCATTTTGGATCAACAATATGTCATTCACATATACTTATCAAAAATGTTCTAGTGATCCCACTCACTTTATTGTAAATACAAGTTTCTAACAAACTTTGTATAAACCCAAAAACTTTGATTATCTCATCAAAGCATATATTCCAACTCCGAGATGCTTACTCCAGTCCTTAGAAGGATTGCTGGAGCTTTGCATACTTGTTAGCATCTTTTAGGATTGACAAAAACCTTCGGGTTGTATCACATGCAACCTTTCCTCAAGAAAATTTTCGAGGAAACAATGTTTTGACATCCTATCTGCAAAATTTCATAAATAATGCAGTAATTGCTTATAAGATTCCAACAGACTCCTGGCATCACTAAGAGTGAGAAAGTCTCATCGTAGTCAACTCCTTGAACTTGTCGGAAACATCTTAGCGACAAGCTGAGCTTTCTTGATGGTGACACATACCATCATTGTCTGTCTTCCCTCTTAGAATCCATCTGTACCCAATAGCCTTACGACCATCAGGTAGTTCTTCCAAAGTCTACACTTTGTTTTATACATGGATCCTCTCTCGGATTTTATGGCCTCTACCATTTGTCGGAATCCGGGCCCATCATCGCTTCTCCATAGCTCGTAGGTTCATTGTTGTCTAGCAACTTTTGGGGAACGTAGTAATTTCAAAAAATTTCCTACGCACACGCAAGATCATGGTGATGCATAGCAACGAGAGGGGAGAGTGTTGTCTATGTACCCTCGTAGACCGAAGCGGAAGCGTTGACGCAGCGTAGAGGAAGTAGTCGTACGTCCTCCCGGTCCAACCGATCCAAGCACCGTTACTCCGGCACCTCCGAGTTCTTGACACACGTACAGCTCGATGACGCACCCCGATCTCTGAACCAGCAAAGGCGCGGGGAGGAGTTCCGTCAGCACGATGGCGTGGTGACGATCTTGATGTTCTCCTGTCACAGGGCTTCGCCTAAGCACCGCTACAATATGACCGAGGTGTAATATCGTGGAGGGGGGCACCGCACATGGCTAAGGAACGATCTCAATGATCAACTTATGTGTCTAGGGTACCCCCCTACCCCCGTATATAAAGGAGGGAGGGAGGAGGAGGCCGGCCCAAGGGGTGGCGCGCCCTAGGGGGGCAATCCTACTCCAAGTAGGTTTGCCCCCCCCCTTTCCTATTCGGAGTAGGAGAAGGAAGGAAGAGGGGGGAGCAGAGAAGGAAAGGGGGGGCCGGCCCCCCTCCCAATTCGGATTGGGTTTGGGGGGGGGGCGCCCCCTCCCTTGCTCCTTCTCCCTCCCTTCCACTAAGGCCCAATAAGGCCCATATACTTACCGGGGGGTTCCAGTAACCTCCCGGAGCTCCGGTATATTCCCAAACTCTCCCGGAACCTTTCCGGTGTCCAAATATATCCGTCCAATATATCAATCTTTATGTCTCAACTATTTCGAGACTCCTCGTCATGTCCGTGATCACATCCGGGACTCCAAACAACCTTCGGTACATCAAAATACATAAACTCATAATATAACTGTCATCGAAACCTTAAGCGTGCGGACCCTACGGTTCGAGAACAATGTAGACATGACTGAGACATGTCTCCGGTCAATAACCAATAGCGGGACCTGGATGCCCATATTGGTTCCTACATATTCTACGAAGATCTTTATCGGTCAAACCGCATAACAACATACTTTGTTCCCTTTGTCATCGGTATGTTACTTGCCCGAGATTTGATCGTCGGTATCCAATACCTAGTTCAATCTCGTTACCGGCATGTCTCTTTACTCGTTCTGTAATACGTCATATCATAACTAACTCATTATTTACATGCTTGCAAGGCTTAGGTGATGAGTATTACCGAGAGGGCCCAGAGATACCTCTCCGACAATCGGAGTGACAAATCCTAATCTCGAATTATGCCAACTCAACATGTACCTTCGGAAACACCTGTAGAGCACCTTTATAATCACCCAGTTACGTTGTGACGTTTGGTAGCACACAAAGTGTTCTTCCGGTAAACGGGAGTTGCACAATCTCATAGTTGCAGGAACTTTGTATAAGTCATGAAGAAAGCAATAGCAGTATACTAAACGATCAAGTGCTAGGCTAGCAGAATGGGTCATGTCAATCACATCATTCTTCTAATGATGTGATCCCACTAATCAAATGACAACACATGTCTATGGTCAGGAAACATAACTATCTTTGATTAATGAGCTAGTCAAGTAGAGGCATACTAGTGACTATAGTTTTGTCTATGTATTCACACATGTATTATGTTTCCGGTTAATACAATTCTAGCATGAATAATAAACGTTTATCATGATATGAGGAAATAAATAATAACTTTATTATTGCCTCTAGGGCATATTTCCTTCAGTCTCCCACTTGCACTAGAGTCAATAATCTAGATTACATAGTAATGATTCTAACACCCATGGAGTCTTGGTGCTGATCATGTTTTGCTCGTGAGAGAGGCTTAGTCAACGGGTCTGCAACATTTAGATCCGTATGTATCTTGCAAATCTCTATGTCTCCCACTTGGACTTGGTCCCGAATGGAATTGAAGCGTCTCTTGATGTGCTTGGTCCTCTTGTGAAATCTGGATTCCTTTGCTAAAGCAATTGCACCAGTATTGTCACAGAAGATCTTCATTGGTCCCGATGCACTAGGTATTACACCTAGATCGGAAATGAACTCCTTCATCCAGACTCCTTCATTTGCTGCTTCAGAAGCAGCTATGTACTCCGCTTCACATGTAGATCCCGCCACGACGCTTTGTTTAGAACTGCACCAACTTACAGCTCCACCGTTTAATATAAATACGTATCCGGTTTGCGATTTAGAATCGTCCGGATCAGTGTCAAAGCTTGCATCGACATAACCATTTACGACTAGCTCTTTGTCACCTCCATATACGAGAAACATATCCTTAGTCCTTTTCAGGTATTTCAGGATGTTCTTGACCGCTGTCCAGTGATCCACTCCTGGATTACTTTGGTACCTTCCTGCTAAGCTTATTGCTAAGCATACGTCAGGTCTGGTACACAGCATTGCATACATGATAGAGCATATGGCTGAAGCATAGGGAACATTTTTCATTTTCTCTCTATCTTCTGCTGTGGTCGGGAATTGATTTCGACTCAACTTCACACCTTGTAGCACAGGCAAGAATCCTTTCTTTGCCTAATCCATTTTGAACTTTTTCAAAATTTTGTCAAGGTATGTGCTTTGTGAAACTCCTATTAAGCGTCTTGATCTATCTCTATAGATCTTGATGCCTAATATGTAAGCAGCTTCACCGAGGTCTTTCATCGAAAAACTTTTATTCAAGTATCCCTTTATGCTATCCAGAAATTCTGTATCATTTCCAATTAATAATATGTCATCAACATATAAAACTAGAAATGCTACAGAGCTCCCACTCACTTTCTTGTAAATACAGGTTTCTACAAAAGTCTGTATAAAACCATATGCCTTGATCACACTATCAAAACGTTTATTCCAACTCCGAGATGCTTGCACCAGTCCATAAATGGAACGCTGGAGCTTGCACACTTTGTCAGCGCCTTTTGGATCAACAAAACCTTCAGGCTGCATCATATACAACTCTTCTTCTAGAAATCCATTCAAGAATGCAGTCTTGACATCCATTTGCCAAATTTCATAATCATGAAATGCAGCAATAGCTAACATGATTCGGACAGACTTAAGCATCGCTACGGGTGAGAAAGTCTCATCGTAGTCAACCCCTTGAACTTGTCGAAAACCTTTCGCAACAAGTCGAGCTTTATAGACAGTAACATTACCATCAGCGTCAGTCTTCTTCTTAAAGATCCATTTATACTCAATGGCTTGCCGATCATCGGGCAAGTCAACCAAAGTCCATACTTTGTTTTCATACATGGATCCTATCTCAGATTTCATGGCCTCCAGCCATTTTGCGGAATCTGGGCTCATCATCGCTTCCTCATAGTTCGTAGGTTCATCATGGTCAAGTAACATGACTTCCAGAATAGGATTACCGTACCACTCTGGTGCGGATCTTACTCTGGTAGACCTACGAGGTTCAGTAGAAACTTGATCTGAAGTTTCATGATCAATATCATTAGCTTCCTCACTAATTGGTGTAGTTGTCACGGGAACTGGTTCTCGTGATGAACTACCTTCCAATAAGGGAGTAGATACAGTTATCTCATCAAGTTCTACTTTCCTCCCACTCACTTCTTTCGAGAGAAACTCCTTCTCTAGAAAGGATCCATTCTTAGCAACGAATGTCTTGCCTTCGGATCTGTGATAGAAGGTGTACCCAACAGTCTCTTTTGGGTATCCTATGAAGACACATTTCTCCGATTTGGGTTCAAGCTTATCTGGTTGAAGTTTCTTCACATAAGCATCGCAGCCCCAAACTTTAAGAAACGACAACTTTGGTTTCTTGCCAAACCACAGTTCATAAGGCGTCGTCTCAACGGATTTTGATGGTGCCCTATTTAACGTGAATGCGGCCGTCTCTAAAGCATAACCCCAAAATGATAGCGGTAAATCGGTAAGAGACATCATAGATTGCACCATATCAAGTAAAGTACGATTACGACGTTCGGACACACCACTTCGTTGTGGTGTTCCAGGTGGCGTGAGTTGCGAAACTATTCCGCATTGTTTCAAATGTAAACCAAACTCGTAACTCGAATATTCTCCTCCACGATCAGATCGCAAAAATTTTATTTTCTTGTTACGATGATTCTCCACTTCACTCTGAAATTCTTTGAACTTTTCAAATGTTTCAGACTTGTGCTTCATTAAGTAGATATACCCATATCTGCTTAAATCATCTGTGTAGGTGAGAAAATAACGATATCCACCACGAGCCTCAACATTCATCGGACCACATACATCTGTATGTATGATTTCCAACAAATTTGTTGCTCTCTCCATAGTACCGGAGAACGGTGTTTTAGTCATCTTGCCCATGAGGCACGGTTCGGAAGTACCAAGTGATTCATAATCAAGTGATTCCAGAAGTCCATCAGTATGGAGTTTCTTCATGCGTTTTACACCGATATGACCCAAACGGCAGTGCCACAAATAAGTTGCACTATCATTATCAACTCTGCATCTTTTGGCTTCAACATTATGAATATGTGTATCACTACTATCGAGATTCAATAAAAATAGACCACTCTTCAAGGGTGCATGACCATAAAAGATATTACTCATATAAATAGAACAACCATTATTCTCTGATTTAAATGAATAGCCGTCTCGCATCAAACAAGATCCAGATATAATGTTCATGCTTAACGCAGGCACCAAATAACAATTATTCAGGTCTAAAACTAATCCCGATGGTAGATGTAGAGGTAGCGTGCCGACGGCGATCACATCGACTTTGGAACCGTTTCCCACGCGCATCGTCACCTCGTCCTTAGCCAGTGCTCGCTTATTCCGTAGTCCCTGTTTCGAGTTGCAAATACTAGCAACAGAACCAGTATCAAATACCCAGGTGCTAGTACGAGCTCTAGTTAGGTACACATCAATAACATGTATATCACATATAACTTTGTTTACTTTGCCATCGTTCTTATCCGCCAAATACTTGGGGCAGTTCCGCTTCCAGTATCCAGTCTGCTTGCAGTAGAAGCACTCAGTTTCAGGCTTAGGTCCAGACTTGGGTTTCTTCTCTTGAGCAACTTGCTTGCCGTTCTTTTTGAAGTTCCCCTTCTTCTTCCCTTTGCCCTTTTTCTTGAAACTAGTGGTCTTGTTGACCATCAACACTTGATGCTCCTTCTTGATTTCTACCTCCGCGGCTTTCAGCATCGCGAAGAGCTCGGGAATAGTCTTGTTCATCCCTTGCATATTATAGTTCATCACGAAGCTTTTGTAGCTTGGTGGCAGTGATTGAAGAATTCTATCAATGACACTATCATCAGGAAGATTAACTCCCAGTTGAATCAAGTGATTGTTATACCCAGACATTCTGAGTATATGTTCACTGACAGAACTATTCTCCTCCATCTTGCAGCTATAGAACTTATTGGAGACTTCATATCTCTCAATCCGGGCATTTGCTTGAAATATTAACTTCAACTCTTGGAACATCTCATATGCTCCATGACATTCAAAACATCATTGAAGACCCGGTTCTAAGCCGTAAAGCATGGCACACTGAACTATAGAGTAGTCATCAGCTTTGCTCTGCCAGACGTTCTTAACGTCGTCAGTTGCATCAGTAGCAGGCCTGGCACCCAGCGGTGCTTCCAGGACGTAACTCTTCTATGCAACAATGAGGATAATCCTCAGGTTACAGACCCAGTCCGTGTAATTGCTACCATCATCTTTCAACTTTGCTTTCTCAAGGAACGCATTAAAATTCAACGGAACAAGAACACGAGCCATCTATCTACAAACAAACATAGACAAGCAAGATACTATCAGGTACTAAGTTCATGATAAATTTAAGTTCAATTAATCATATTACTTAAGAACTCCCACTTAGACAGACATCTCTCTAGTCATCTAAGTGATCACGCGATCCAAATCAACTAAACCATAACCGATCATCACGTGAGATGGAGTAGTTTTTCAATGGTGAACATCATTATGTTGATCATATCTACTATATGATTCACACTCGACCTTTCGGTCTCTGTGTTCCGAGGCCATATCTGCATATGCTAGGCTCGTCAAGTTTAACCTGAGTATTCTGCGTGTGCAAAACTGGCTTGCGCCCGTTGTAGATGGACGTAGAGCTTATCACACCCGATCATCACGTGGTGTCTCGGCACGACGAACTTTGGCAACGGTGCATACTCAGGGAGAACACTTCTTGATAATTTAGTGAGAGATCATCTTAAAATGCTACCGTCAATCAAAGCAAGATAAGATGCATAAAGGATAAACATCACATGCAATCAATATAAGTGATATGATATGGCCATCATCATCTTGTGCTTGTGATCTCCATCTTCGAAGCACCGTCGTGATCACCATCGTCACCGGCGCGACACCTTGATCTCCATCGTAGCATCGTTGTCGTTACGCCATCTATTGCTTCTACGACTATCGCTACCGCTTAGTGATAAAGTAAAGCAATTACAGGGTGTTTGCATTTCATACAATAAAGCGATAACCATATGGCTCCTGCCAGTTGCCGATAACTTCGGTTACAAAACATGATCATCTCATACAATAAAATATAGCATCACGTCTTGACCATATCACATCACAACATGCCCTGCAAAAACAAGTTAGACGTCCTCTACTTTGTTGTTGCAAATTTTACGTGGCTGCTACGGGCTTTAGCAAGAACCGTTCTTACCTACGCATCAAAAACCACAACGATAGTTTGTCAAATATACTCCATTTTAACCTTCACAAGGACCGGGCGTAGCCACACTCGATTCAGCTAAAGTGAGAGAGACAGACACCCGCCAGTCACCTTTAAGCACGAGTGCTCATAACGGTGAAACCAGTCTCGCGTAAGCGTACGCGTAATGTCGGTCCAGGCCGCTTCATCTCACAATACCGCTGAACCAAAGTATGACATGCTGGTAGGCAGTATGACTTATATCGTCCACAACTCACTTGTGTTCTACTCGTGCATATAACATCAACGCATAAAACCTAGGCTCGGATGCCACTGTTGGGGAACGTAGTAATTTCAAAAAATTTCCTACGCACACGCAAGATCATGGTGATGCATAGCAACGAGAGGGGAGAGTGTTGTCTACGTACCCTCGTAGATCGAAGCGGAAGAGTTGACGCAACGTAGAGGAAGTAGTCGTACGTCCTCCCGGTCCAACCGATCCAAGCACCGTTACTCCGGCACCTCCGAGTTCTTGACACACGTACAGCTCGATGACGCACCCCGATCTCTGATCCAGCAGAGGCGCGGGGAGGAGTTCCGTCAGCACGACGGCGTGGTGACGATCTTGATGTTCTCCTATCGCAGGGCTTCGCCTAAGCACCGCTACAATATGACCGAGGTGTAATATCGTGGAGGGGGGCACCGCACACGGCTAAGGAACGATCTCAATGATCAACTTATGTGTCTAGGGTGCCCCCTACCCCCGTATATAAAGGAGGGAGGGAGGAGGAGGCCGGCCAAAGGGGTGGCGCGCCCTAGGGGGGCGATCCTACTCCAAGTAGGTTTGGCCCCCCCCTTTCCTATTCGGAGTAGGAGAAGGAAGGAAGAGGGGGGATGAGAGAAGGAAAGGGGGGGCCAGCCCCCCTCCCAATTTGGATTGGGCTTGGGGGGGGGGGCACGCCCCCTCCCTTTCTCCTTCTCTCTCCCTTCCACTAAGGCCCAATAAGGCCCATATACTTACCGGGGGGTTCCGGTAACCTCCTGGAGCTCCGGTATATTCCCAAACTCTCCCGGAACCTTTCCGGTGTCCAAATATATCCGTCCAATATATCAATCTTTATGTCTCGACCATTTCGAGACTCCTCGTCATGTCCGTGATCACATCCGGGACTCCGAACAACCTTCGGTATATCAAAATACATAAACTCATAATATAACGGTCATCGAAACCTTAAGCGTGCGGACCCTACGGTTCGAGAACAATGTAGACATGACTGAGACATGTCTCCGGTCAATAACCAATAGCGGGACCTGGATGCCCATATTGGTTCCTACATATTCTACGAAGATCTTTATCGGTCAAACCGCATAACAACATACTTTGTTCCCTTTGTCATCGGTATGTTACTTGCCCGAGATTTGATCGTCGGTATCCAATACCTAGTTCAATCTCGTTACTGGCAAGTCTCTTTACTCGTTCTGTAATACGTCATCTCATAACTAACTCATTAGTTACAAGCTTGCAAGGCTTAGGTGATGAGTATTACCGAGAGGGCCCAGAGATACCTCTCCGACAATCGGAGTGACAAATCCTAATCTCGAATTATGCCAACTCAACATGTACCTTCGGAAACACCTGTAGAGCACCTTTATAATCACCCAGTTACGTTGTGACATTTGGTAGAACACAAAGTGTTCTTCCGGTAAACGGGAGTTGCACAATCTCATAGTTGCAGGAACTTTGTATAAGTCATGAAGAAAGCAATAGCAGTATACTAAACGATCAAGTGCTAGGCTAACAGAATGGGTCATGTCAATCACATCATTCTTCTAATGATGTGATCCCACTAATCAAATGACAACACATGTCTATGGTCAGGAAACATAACCATCTTTGATTAATGAGCTAGTCAAGTAGAGGCATACTAGTGACTATAGTTTTGTCTATGTATTCACACATGTATTATGTTTCTGGTTAATACAATTCTAGCATGAATAATAAACGTTTATCATGATATGAGGAAATAAATAATAACTTTATTATTGCCTCTAGGGCATATTTCCTTCAGCAACATGACCTTCAAGACAGGATTACTGTACCACTCTGAAGTAGTACGCATCCTTGTCACCCTATGAGGTACGATAGTGACTTGATCCGAAGCTTCATGATCACTATCATAAGCTTCTACTTCAATTGGTGCAGGCTCCACAGGAACAACTTCCTGTGCACTGCTACACACTAGTAGAAGAGACGGTTCAATAACCTCATCAAGTGTCCACCATCCTCCCACTCAATTCTTTCGAGAGAAACTTTTCCTCGAGAAAGGACCTGATTCTAGAAACAATCCCTTTTGCTTCTGGAACTGAGACTGGAGGTATACCCAACTGTTTTGGGTGTCCTATGAAGATGCATTTTATCCGCTTTGGGTTCGAGCTTATCAACCTGAAACTTTTTCACATAAGCGTCGCAGCCCCAAACTTTTAAGAAACGACAACTTAGGTTTCTCCAAACCATAGTTCAAATGGTTTCGTCTCAACGGAATTACGTGGTGCCCTATTAAAGTGAGTGTGGTTGTCTCTAATGCCTAACCCATGAATGATAGTGGTAATTTGATAAGAGACATCATGGTACGCACCATATCCAATAGGGTGCAACTATGATGTTCGGACACACCATCACACTATGGTGTTCCAGGCGGTATTAATTGTGATACAATTTCCACAATGTCTTAATTGCGTGCCAAAGCTCGTAACTCAGATACTCATCTCTATGATCATATTATAGACATTTTATCCTCTTGTCACGATGATCTTCAACTTCACTCTGAAATTACTTGAACCATTCAATAATTCAGACTTGCGTTTCATCAAGTAAATACACTCAGTATCTACTCAAATCATCCGTGAAGTAAGAACATAACGATATCCACTGCGTGCCTCAGCACTCATTGGACTGCACACATCAAAATGTATTACTTCCAACAAGTTGCTTTCTTGTTCCATTTTACTGAAAACGAGGCTTTTAGTCATCTTGCCCATGTGGTATGATTTGCATGTCTCAAGTGATTCAAAATCAAGTGAGTCCAAACGGTCCATTTGCATGGAGTTTCTTCATGCATATACACCAATAGACATGGTTCGCATGTCTCAAACTTTTCAAAAACGAGTGAGTCTAAAAATCCATCAACATGGAGCTTCTTCATGCGCTTTATACCATTATGACTTACATGGCAGTGCCACAAGTAGGTGGTACTATCATTACTATCTTATATCTTTTGGCATGAACATGTGTATCACTACGATCAAGATTGAATAAACCATTCACTTTGGTTGCAAGACCATTGAAGGTATTATTCAAATAAACAAAGTAACCATTATTCTCCTTAAATGAATAACCGAGTTGCGATAAACATAATCCAATCATGTCTATGCTCAACGCAAACACCAAATAACAAGTATTTAGGTTTAACACCAATCTCGATGGTAGAGGGAGCGTGTGATGCTTGATCACATCAACCTTGGAAACACTTCCAACACATATCGTCAGCTCACCTTTAGCTAGTCTCCGTTTATATCATAGCTTTTATTTCGAGTTACTAACACTTAGCAACCGAACCGGTATCTAATACCCTGGTGCTACTAGGAGTACTAGTAAAGTACACATTAACATAATGTATATCCAATATACTTCTATCGACCTTGCCAGCCTTCTTATCTACCAAGTATCTAGGGTAATTCTGCTCCAGTGGCTATTCCCCTTATTACAGAAGCACTTAGTCTCGGGTTTGGGTTCAACCTTGGGATTCTTCACTAGAGCATCAGCTGATTTGCCGTTTCATGAAGTATCCCTTCTTGCCCTTGCCCTTCTTGAAACTAGTGGTTTCACCAACCATCAAGAATTGATGCTCCTTCTTGATTTCTACTTTCGCAGTGTCAAACATCACGAATATCTCAAGGATCATCATATCTATCCCTGATATGCTATAGTTCATCACGAAGCTATAGCCGCTTGGTGGCAATGACTTTGGAGAAACATCACTATCTCATCTAGAAGATCAACTCCCACTCGATGCAAGTGATTGTTGTACTCAGACAATCTAAGCACAAGCTCAATGATTGAGCTTTTCTCCCTTAGTTTGCAGGCTAAGAAAATCGTCGGAGGTCTTATACCTCTTGACGTGGGCACGAGCCTGAAATCCAATTTCAGCCCTTGAAGCATCTCATATGTTCCGCGATGTTTTGAAATCATCTTTGGTGCTTCAACTCTAAACCGTTTAACAATACTGAACTATGACGTAGTTATCAAAACGTGTATGTCAGATGTTCGCAACATCCACAGACAATGTTCGAGGTTCAGCACACTGAGCGGTCCATTAAGGACATAAGCCTTCTACGAAGCAACGAGGACAATCCTTAGTTTACGGACCTAGTCCGCATAATCGCTACTATCAACTTTCAACTAAATTTTCTCTAGGAACATATCTAAACAGTAGAACTAAAGCGCGAGCTTACGACATAATTTGCAAAGATCTTTTGACTATGTTCAGGATAATTAAGTTCATCTTATGAACTCCCACTCAGATAGACATCCCTCTAGTCATCTAAGGGATTACATGATCCGAGTCAACTAGGCCGTGTCCGATCATCACGTGAGATGGACTAGTCATCATCGGTGAACATCTTCATGTTGATCATATCTACCACACGACTCATGCTCGACCTTTCGGTCTCTTGTGTTCCGAGGCCATGTCTGTTCATGCTAGGCTCATCAAGTTAACCTAAGTGTTTCGCGTGTGTAAATCTGGCTTACACCCGTTGTATATGAACGTTAGAATCTATCACACCCGATCATCACATGGTACTTCGAAACAACGAACTTTCGCAACGATGCACAGTTAGGGGGGAACACTTTCTTGAAATTTTAATGAGGGATCATCTTATTTATTACCGTCGTTCTAAGCAAATAAGATTCATAAACATGATAAAATCACATGCAATCAAAAAGTGACATGATATGGCCAATATCATTTTGCTCCTTTTGATCTCCATCTTCAGGGCTCCATGATCATCATCGTCACCGGCATGACACAACGATCTCCATCATCATGATCTCCATCATCGTGTCTCCATGAAGTTGTCTCACCAACTATTACTTCTACTACTATGGATAACGGTTTAGCAATAAAGTAAAGTAATTACATGGCGTTGTTCATTGACACACAGGTCATAAAATAAATTAAGACAACTCCTATGGCTCCTGCCGGTTGTCATACTCATCGACATGAAAGTCGTGATTCCTATTACAAGAACATGATCAATCTCATACATCACATATCATTCATCACATTCTTTTTGGCCATATTACATCACATAGCATACCCTGCAAAAACAAGTTAGACGTCCTCTAATTGTTCTTTGCATGTTTTACGTGGCTGCTATGGGTTTCTAGCAAGAACGTTTCTTACCTACGCAAAAACCACAACGTGATATGCCAGTTTCTATTTACCCTTCATAAGGACCCTTTTCATCGAATCCTATCCAACTAAAGTGGGAGAGACAGACACCCTCTAGCCACCTTATGCAACTAGTGCATGTCAGTCGGTGGAACCTGTCTCACGTAAGCGTACGTGTAAGGTCGGTCTGGGTCGCTTCATCCCACGATGCCGCCGAAGCAAGATAATACTAGTAGTGGCAAGAAAATTGACAACATCTACGCCCACAACAAGTTTGTGTTCTACTCGTGCATAGTAACTACGCATAGACCTAGCTCATGATGCCACTGTTGGGAACGTAGCAGAAATTCAAAATTTTCTACGCATCACCAAGATCAATCTATGGAGTAATCTAGCAACGAGGGAAAGGGGAGTGCATCTACATACCCTTGTAGATCGCTAAGCGGAAGCGTTCAAGTGAACGGGGTTGATGGAGTCGTACTCGTCGTGATCCAAATCACCGATGATCCTAGTGCCGAACGGACGGCACCTCCGCGTTCAACACACATGCAGCCCGGTGACGTCTCCCATACCTTGATCCAGCAAGGAGAGAGGGAGAGGTTGGGGAAGACTCCGTCCAGCGTAGCACGACAGCATGGTGGTGGTGGAGGAGCGTGGCAATCCTGCAGGGCTTCGCCAAGCACCGCGGGAGAGGAGGAGGACTTCAGAGGGGGAGGGCTGCGCCAGGACTTAGGTGCGGCTGCCCTCCCACCCCCCACATATATATAGGGGCAAGGGAGAGGGGGGCCGGCCCCCTCAGATCCAATCTGAGGAGGGGGCGGCGACCAGAGGAGGTTGCCTTGCCCCCCAAGGCAAGGGGGCGCCCCCCCTTTAGGGTTCCCCCAAACCCTAGGTGCATGGGCCCTAAGAGGGGAGGCGCCCAGCCCAGTATGGGGCTGGTCCCTCTCCACAAAAAGCCCACAGGGCCCTCCGGGGTAGGTGGACCCTCCCGGTGGACCCCCGGAACCCCTTCGGTGGTCCCGATACAATACCGGTAACCCCCCGAATTATTCCGGTGACCGTATGATGACTTCCCATATATAAATCTTTACCTCCGGACCATTCCGGAACTCCTCGTGACATCTGGGATCTCATCCGGTACTCTGAACAACATTCGGTAACCACATACAAACTTCCTTTATAACCCTAGCGTCATCGAACCTTAAGTGTATGTAGACCCTACGGGTTCGGGAGACACGTAGACATGACCAAGACAACTCTCCGGCCAATAACCAACAGCGGGATCTGGATACCCATGTTGGCTTCCACATGTTCTATGATGATCTCATCGGATGAACCACGATGTCGAGGATTCAATCAATCCCGTATTGAATTCCCTTTGTCTATCGGTATAGTACTTGCCCGAGATTCGATCGTCGGTATCCCGATACCTTGTTCAATCTCGTTACCGGCAAGTCTCTCTACTCGTTCCGTAACACATCATCCCGTGATCAACCCCTTGGTCACATTGTGCACATTATGATGATGTCCCACCGAGTGGGCCTAGAGATACCTCTCCGTCACACGGAGTGACAAATCTCAGTCTCGATTCGTGCCAACCCAACAGACATTTTCGGAGATACCCGTAGTGCACCTTTATAGCTACCCAGTTATGTTGTGATGTTTGGTACACCCAAAGCATTCCTACAGTATCTGGGAGTTACACAATCTCATGGTCTAAGGAAATGATACCTGACATTAGAAAAGCTTTAGCATACGAACTACATGATCTTTGTGCTAGGCTTAGGATTAGGTCTTGTCCATCACATCATTCTCCTAATGATGTGATCCCATTATCAACGACATCCAATGTCCATGGTCAGGAAACCGTAACCATCTAATGATCAAAGAGCTAGTTAACTAGAGGCTTACTAGGGACATGGTGTTGTCTATGTATCCACACATGTATCTGAGTTTCCTATAAATACAATTATAGCATGGATAATAAACGATTATCATGAACAAGGAAATATAATAATAATAACTAATTTATTATTGCCTCTAGGGCATATTTCCAACACACTTATGATTGTAACTCTAGCAAGCATCCGCAACTACTAAATATCATTAAGGTAAAACCGAACCATAGCATTAAAGTATCAAGTCCCCTTTATCCCATACGAAAACAACCTACTTACTCGGGTCTGTGCTTCTGTCACTCACGCCACCCGCCATAAGCAAATCATGAACATATTGCAAACCCTACAGCGGGAATCCCTCACGCTTGCGCGACACAGAGGGCACAATAGGACAGCACCAATAATACAACATGCAATTCAAACCAATCTTAGGAATTCATCAATCACCGATAGGACAAAGAAAATCTACTCAGACATCATAGGTTGGCAACACATCATTGGATAACAATATGAAGCATAAAGCAGCATGTTCAAGTAGAGGGTACAACGGGTTGCGGGAGAGTGGCCGCTGAATATATATGAGGGAAGGTGATGGAGATGTTGGTGAAGATGATGCAGGTGTTGGTGTAGATCGCGGTGATGATGATGACCTCCGGCAGCGCTTCAACCCCACCGGAAGCAAGGGGGAGAGATCCCCCCTTCTTCTTCTTCTTCCTTGACCTTCTCCCTAGATGGGAGAAGGGTTTCCCCTCTGGTCCTTGGCTCCCATGGCGTGGGAGGGGCGAGAGCCCCTCCGAGATTGGATCTATCTCTCTGTCTCTCTCTGTTTCTACTTTCTGGAATTCTGCCCTGGCACTGTTTCTTTTATATCCGGAGATCCGTAACTCCGATTGGATGGAAACGTTCGCCCAGATCTTTTTCCAAAAATTATCTTTCTTGCGGCCAAAGAAGGGCATCAACCATCTTACGAGGGCCCCAGGAGGGTGGGGGCGCGCCCACCTGGAGTGGGCGTGGGCCCCTATTTTGCGGCCACCTCGGGCACCGTCTCATGTTGATTTTACTTCCCAAAAATCACAAATATTCCAAAATAATTCTCCGTCCGTTTTTATCCCCTTTGGACTCCGTTTGATATGGGGTTTCTGCCAAACATAAAACATGCAATAGACAGGAACTGGCACTGGGCACTGGATCAATTTGTTAGTCCCAAAAAATAGTACACAAAGTTGCCAAAAGTATATGAAAGTTGAATAATATTGGCATGGAACAATCAAAAATTATAGATACGACGGAGACGTATCAGCCGCCGCTCGCCTGCACTGTGAGCCTCACCGCCACCCCCCCCCCCCACGCCCCAACGCTGCCGCCCGCCCCGACGCCGACGACATGAAGGCCCTGTTCACATATATAGATTTTTTTGTTCATATTGTAATAGATGATGATGATGACGATGATGTATGTATGTTCATATGCAAAAGTTATGATTTTTATTCTGTTCATAGATTTTTTTGGTGATATTATTGTAGAATATGCAAATTTTTGTATGTTCATATGTGAAGAATATTCATTTTTTATAGAATTTTTATTTTGTTCATAGAATTCTTATTGTTTTTTTCTGTTGTAATTTTGTTCATAAAGTTTTAGGATGAAAAAAAAGAAGAAGAAAAAGGGAGGAGGAGAAGTTTCATTTAGTTTTAGAATTATTTTAGTTTATGTTTAGTTTAGGAAGAAGGAAAAGAAAAAGGAGAAGAGGAGGAGAATAAATAAGAAGAGAAAAAGAAAAAAAAGAGGAGAAGAATAAAGGAATAGAAGAGAAGAAAAAAAGAGTAATTTTTTTTTCACCTCTATTCCTTTCTTCTTCTCCTGTTTTTCTTCTTATTTTTTTCTTCGATCTTCTCCTGTCTCCATTCCTTTCTTCTTCTTCTTCCTCTTCTTATTTTCTATCGGGTATGTCATTGTCGATATACCACCTCCCCGATAACTTCGACATGAGGGGGGGGGTCGATATACCCCCTCCCCGATAACTTCGACATGAGGAGGAATCGGGGGTCGAGGGGTCGAGGGTTCGAGGGTCGAGGGGTTGAGGGTTCGAGGGTTCTAGGGTTCTAGGGTCGAGGGTTCGAGGGTTCTATGGTCGAGGGTTCAAGGGTCGAGGGTCGAGGGTTCTAGGGCTCTAGGTATATGCAAAAGTTAGAATTTTAATGTTCATAGAATATTTTTGCAAATGTTTGTATGTTCATATGTAAAGAATATGTCTTTGTAGTAGATGATGATGATGATATAAGAAAACTTGGTCAATTTTTTCTGTTGTAATTTTGTTCGATGAATGTTTTCTGTTAAAACTCGTATTAAGTTTGTTCGATGAATGTTTCATGGGAGAGAGGGAGTAAAAGCTCATCAGACATGAGGGGGGAGGAGTCCCCCTCTGGTTCCTAACTCTCTCGGGAATTCAACATATATTCAACATGAGGGGGGGGGGGTCGATACCCCCTCCTCGATAACTTTGACATGAGGGGGGGTCGATATGCCCCCTCCCCGATAACATTTTTTTCATGTATGTATGTCGTTGTTGTCGATATACCCCCTCCTTTACCCAGTTAAAAGAGCGTTGTCGTCAAGGCCACCCTGAACCCTTTAAGCGTTGCCGAGGCCACCCCAAACCCTAGAGAAGCGTCGAGGCCATTAATTAATATAAGTCCTTGTTGTGAATAGCTATATCTAGGTCTATGTTTGACACTAATATATCCATCTGTCATGTTTGTATAATAATTGCCATGTTGTAATATTTGCAGAAACTATGGAGCATGGCCGAGACGAGGAAGCAGAACGGGTGTTGGGGGACATAGTCGCAGCCAGAGCTGATGTCATGTCGTATCTCAACGAAACTGATGGTCTGGAAGGAGAGGGTGAAGAAGCAGGCTACGGTTATCGAACAAGGGAGGAGGAAGGACATGATTATGATGGCTCTGGTGACCGAACGCCGGTGCAAGAAGGAGACCGTGATGACGGCTCCGGTGACCGAACAAAGTCCGGCCAGGTATAAACATTAATTAAGCCTGTGCTGACTAGCTAATTGATGCATTCATTGTTTTGGTATCTACACATATTAACTCTCGTCTTTCTTCTTATTTCTAGCCATCCGGATCAAGCACAACTTCAGTAAAGTGACGAGGCCCAAAGAAAAAGTTGCGCTCGGATGAAAGGTTCACGATCATAGAAATCGCGCGCGATGGCCAACCGATTGAACCCCTCCGGACCAAGGACGCATTTACTACTCAGTGCGGGGTTCTTGTTAGGGACATGATCCAGATCAGCATCGAGCTATGGAATCAGCCTAAGGACGAAGAGCTTCAAGTTTCTTTTGTCGAAGATAGACAGAAAGAGGATCTTTGGAAAGCGCTGAAGGTAAATTTCACCCAACCGGAAGAGGAGGATTCAGAGAATCTAGTTATGGAGCCAATGATCATGTCCTTTGCGTTCAAGAAGATGGAAGATCTATTCAGGAGGTGGAAGAATGAGCTGAAAGCAAAGTTTGTCGACAAAAAAAGACACCAGAATTCATCGGCCGATTTGAGAAGCTCAGAGATCAATGGGACGCATTTGTGGCCAACAAGAAAATCAGAGAGGAGTAAGAAGATGTCAGCGACAAACAAGATAAATGCTGCAAAGAAGGAGCATCACCATCGCACGGGGTCAAGTGGCAACCTCAAAAGCCCGACCATTGTGGGCCAAGGCTGAGAACGACCTGCTTGATAAAGGGGTCGAACCAGAGACATTGAACTGGCCAGACCGTTGCCGGACTTGGTTCTTCGGGGTTGGCAGAACCTTGGACCCTGTAACAGGGAAGTGCGTTTGGACGAGGGAGCAACTGCGAATACCCCTAATGAAGCTTCGACACTATATTAACGCAGCGCGGGAAGGGACGTTCGTTCCAGACAGAGAGAAGGACGAGCTCACAATGGCCCTCGGGAATCCTGAGCACCCTGGACGGACATGAGGCATGCTAGGCTCCATTCCATGGAAGGCTGGGTTTCTGGACGCAGGCGGTTACAAATGCCAAGAGAGGAGGAGGAAAGTGGAGTAGAGCAAACTGCAGGAGCTGCACGCAAGGGTACGGAAGCTAGAGGAACGAGATGCACTTTGAAGCAAGCGACCTGCCGAAGCTACCCCCGAAGCTACCCCGCCATCTCAGTGGAGAAGCAGCGTGGCTTCCACCGAGCTGCTTCAGCTGGAGCCTGTCTTCACGGCTCCTACTAGCTACCTCGTGGATGCTATCACGGAGTCTCAACATTGACACCTTATGACGCAATGGCAGAACTACAAAGTGAAGGCGGCTGTCGGCTCTGTTCGACCTCCTGAACCCGGCGCAACTTTTCACTGTTGTCCAATTCCAGAAGGATATGCTAGGGTGACAGTGGACGAAATAACGGAGGGATTTGAGGAGCTCGTGATTGACCACCCTACCGGTGAAGGGGAGACTCGGCTGGGTTCTGCTCTGAAGACTCCATGCCTATGGCGGAAGGAAATCATCAACCTTCCGAACTGGACACTCCGCCTCCTCCTCCTCCTCCAGTGAGTCAGGGCACTCCGCCTCCTCCTCCGCCTGCTCCTCCGGTGAGTGATCAGGGCACTCCGCCTCCTTCTCCGGTGCATGGCGGCACTCCGCCTCCTTCTCCGCCTGCGCCGGCATGCCCGACTAGTCGGCCTCCCCCTTCTCCGCCTCGTCAGCAAGGGTGGAAGAGACCCGCCGCCGCTCCAGCTACTCCTCCGTGTTGTTGTCCTTCTCCTCCGCCTCGTAAGCAATGAAAGAAGACAACCACAGCTGCTCAGCCTACTCCGGCGTCTAGCAGTACAGCCAAAGGCAGGAGGCAATACAGATTTGGTCCATCTCTCAAGACTCTAGAGAAGTTACCATACGAGATGACCGAACAGGAAAATTAGGAGATGTGACAAGCCCAAGTGAAGGACTACTTCGAAACACAAAGAGCTAAGAGACATCCACCTCCGGAGGAGAAGATAGATCCGGTGAAAGCGAAGCGCACTTTGGATGCCCTACAACGACCACCACCATCTCCGCTGCAAACCAACTATGAGCGCATTACTGAGAAGACATATAAGGAAGTGAAGCGGTCGGGAAGTACTTGCAGTGACAAAAGTTTACAAGAACGAAGAAGTAGGAAAAAATTCCCCAGCTCGGCGAACAAGCGAACAAATCGTGCCCCCCGCTCAAGGTGTCTAGCGATATCGTCGCTAATCATCTGGGGATCTTGCCCGGTACCAATCCTACAGATTACATGCACGGCGATGATGCACATTTTGATATAATGGAGGTGGATGAATTCAAATACAAGTACGGGAAGCCTCTCGTCAAAGATGGAACTACTCTAACAACGATGATGCGAAGATTCCATGATTGGTTCATGGAAACCTGCAGAAAACAGTCAGCTGGGAAGAAAATCGATACTGTGACGCCGAAAGTTAAAGAGGATCAGCATGACCTCGTTGGAATTGAGGAGTTGTCTGTTCCATTTGAGGAGTTCTTTTAGTTTTTCAATCTAAAGGCCCTCGATAAATTAACGGTAATTTGCTACTGTCTGTAAGTACTACTTCTGTCATTAAGTCTCTATATATAGCTCAGCTCTTTCATTGCATGTATGTATAATTATCCTCACTATATTATGCAGATTGAAGATCATCGAATGCAGAAAAGCTGAAATGTATGATATTGGGTTCATTAACGCAATCTCATAGATGAATTTATGGTTACATTTCATGCCAAAGAAACCGAGGACAACTTGCTATGATCGTTGGTAATAAATCAGAATAAAGATATAATACTCTTTCCTTACAACTTCAAGTGAGTGTTACTGTCTTATGCATATTCGGTTTCCCTTACTTATTACTCAAGGTTATAGTAATTAATGTAATTAATGAGTTATGCATGCGTGCGCAGGTTCCACTATATTCTCCTGGAGATTAAGCTTGAGCAGGGACTAGTAAACGTCTTAGGCTCGAGACGAAAAGATCGCGAGGACTATGCGGACATGTCTAAAATGCTCGAGAAGTAAGTTGAATCAATCATTATCGCACCATATCGGCAACTTTGTTCATTTCATGATCTCAGGTAATTGTTTTCTTTGTCTCGCAGGGTTTGGAAAGTATTCACCGCACAAGTTTCGGGACTGCCGCGGGATCTGCGATGGAAATACCCAAAAGTCACTACTACTAGCTAGCTAGTTCCGCGCATCTCCCGTTGATTCTAGCTATTTTCATCAATGCCATTTATAATGTTTCATTATCAGTTTGATTGACCTCTATTTCTCGTAAAGTGCTTGTGGCAGGAAGCCGGGAATAATTATTGTGGATACTACGTCTGCGAGTTCATCTACAACGCGACGGCCAAGAATAGGTGGGGCTACTCTAAAAGACAATATGAAGTGCGTAAGCAAAAATATTCACGAGGTTATTTTATTACCATCATTTCTGTTGAGTTCTATTCATATATATGTATTGACCCCTTATTCAAATTAGATATGGGAGATGCGGAATGAACCCCTACCACAAGATCGCATATGAGTAATCCAAGAGGAATTGGCTGGATTCTTTCTTGACCACGTCATCAATAAAGCCGGAGAGCTAGCTAACACAATATATGAAACCCCTAAAATAACCCTACAAAACCCCCCAACCCCCCCCCCCCCCCCCCCCCACTTTCAGAAAAAACAGAAAACCCAGCCCCTGAAATGCTGACGCGTGGAAGCCTTTTGGTCCAGGTTGGTGGCACCAACCGGGGTAAAAGGCCCCCCTGCCTGGGCAAGAGGCGGCGGCCACGTGGAGCCCCATCTGTCCCGGTTCTTGGGCGAAACGGGACTAAAGGGACAGGGCTTTAGTAACGACCCTTTAGTCCCGGTTCGGGAACCGGGACAAATGGCCCTCATGAACCGGGACGAATGGGGTTTTTTCTACTTGTGCACTAGAAACTTATTTTGCTGAAGTTCCAAATCTAGCATCATTTGCACCCTGTTAAGAAAACTAATTCGCAGCAATCCGTTTCCTAAGAATAATTAAGTCCCTCTTACCACAATGTTGATTAGAAAACAAGTGGTAGTATGATCATCCAGTATACACTTGTCATGTTTAAAAATTTCTTTACCAGTATTTTAGGGCACCCAACATAATATAATAACTGAAATGATGACCCCACTAATTTATTGCTCTGGACATGCAGCCTCTCACCATAGCATGCTTAGCACCTCTCAGCGAAGGAACCATTACTTGGCCACAATGATCTTTTGTATCCAAGAGAAGACTATCTTATTTCCTTACTGCACCACTTAAGGGAGGCATGTAGCACCAGGGCTGCAAAAACACCAGGCTCGTTAGGCACTTGACATTGACTCATATTTTGGATCAACTCAAGATCGATTCGAAAGAAATGTTTTGAGTATGAGCACATTATGTAGCTTGATCGAGAAACACAATGATCTTGAGTCAACACTGGCTCGCTTGTTTTAGTTTGATATAATAAAATAATATTAAATAAACCTTATATATATTTTAAAAATAGGATAATTTGTTACAATATATGTTGTTTATAATTTTTCACCTTTTTATATACTAGAAAACATGAAATCTTAATTAAATGCGGAGAAAATTTATGCCTCAATACAATACGTGCTCGTCGTGTGTTAATATCCTACTATTATTTAGGCCAAATTTGGAGAGCAGTAGCATCTTGGTTTTCTTCTGTTACTGGTTCATCCATGATGTCTTGCTATTAAGTACTAGTTGCAACAAGATTTAAGGTCATATACTCCATCCGTTTCTTTTTAGTCCGCATATAAAATTTGGTCAAAGTCAAACTTTGTAAAGTTTGACAAACTTTATAGCAAAAAGTATTAACATCTCCAATACTAAAGTTATATGCATCTAATATTATTGATTTCATAGGGTGGATGTTGATATCTTTTCCTACAAAGCTAGTCAAATTTTACAACATTTGACTTTGACCAAATCTTGTATGCAAACTAAAAAGAAAAGGAGGGAGTATTAAGTATCACAATTCCTTTAAAACACAACCTTATAGAAAAATATAATTACATCCAAGTCCTTATAATTTTCAAAGTCTTCTTTCTCCTACAACCACCGGCGGTAAGTTGTAAGTTTAGCTCATTGCTGCCCCTGGGTCGCAGTCTCGATGAGACAAGTTGTTTAAACCTAGCTAGGAGCTTATAGAATCAGCGGCAGGAAGGTGTCGATGTACTGTTCTTCAGTTGAGATAGAATAAATTAAACTACTTTGCACTTTCTTATATTATCATCGCTTTGATTGGAATAATATTTTATAATGGTTTCTTATGTTTTGTTCGGGTCTATCTTGTGCAAAAAATTGCTTTAGATTATTAAAATAATCATGTTATTTAGATCAAAACTAGGTTGACGTTGACTCGAGATTGTTACGAGATGAGCACACGCCACTTTCCACTCAATTATAGTTTAAGTTTAGATGAGGCCAGTCCAACTTGCTTGAACTCGATCATTTGCAGCCCTATGTAGCATCAATTCTCTCGGAGTATCAACAGGCATACGCCTTGCAGTCAGTTTGTCTTCACAAACTCACGTCCAATCCGTGCTCCCCTTCCTCCTCGAACTCGGAGTATCAACAGGCAACATACTACAAGACTTGACGGCATGGTTTGCGGTCATCTACATATGCATTTGATAAATGGCCAATATCTCTGGAGTTATTAAGCTCACACAGGAAATCAGAGCTCCTAGTGAATCGTGGCTGGCGAGCGGCGCATTGGCCCATCTGATAGTGTGTGGGACGAGTCAAGAGTAGGTTGGGTCGCAATTCTGGGTCGTCACTACTCAGTCGAACAAGCGATATAACCATCTCCTGATTTCTCTCGCCTGGAAAAAAAATCTCTTGATTTCTCTCTCTCGTGTTATCTTCTCATGTCTGTGCCGCCTGCCGGCTCCAATGTCCCGTTCTCACCCCCTCCGTCCCCTGTGATTCCCTCTTCCCTTCCCGCCCCACCCTTTTTGTTAGGAATAAGACACGGAGGCCACGGTGATCAGTGTGCGCATGCATGCTGGTCGTGGTAGGCGCCGTAGCGAGCGTGCACGTGTGTTTGGCTAGGTGGTTAGCTACAAGGGTGGCCATGCATGCATAGTTGGCTAGTGGGTTGTTAGTGCATGCCTTGGTAGTTAGATGGCTTGGCATGGTTGCCGGATGAGCGCGTGCGGGCGCGTACATTATGCTGAGTGCGGGCGTGGGGGTCATGCATGCGTGGCCGCTGCGTCACCTCGTGTATAAAGGCCAAGCAATGCAGTCGTTGTGTTGTGCCAAACCCAGTGAATAAATGTTGCCAAGATACAGGCCGGTTCGCGGCTGGGGCGTTCCTCGCCATTGCTCCGAGTTCGTGCTCGTGTTGCGTTATGTCTTGTGCTTGTGGTTCCTGGTTTGCGCCAGCACTTTTCGTGGCCAGGGCGAAGGCGGATGGGCCACCGAGGTGGAAGAGGGAGGTGATTGAGTATCGTATTATAGAGGAGGTTGGCGGTGTTACTTGCTTTGGGCTGCACATGTTGTTCTCTCGGGAAGGGGGGGCTGCTTCTGCTACCTGGGGCTTCGTCCTCGGATCAACTTCTACGGTCTACTGGGTGGGCGGAGGTATGGAGGACAGTGTTCGGTTGAGGAGCTTTGTCGTGTGCTGTTTGCGTTCTTGCGCTTCACTGAGGGTTTGATTTTGTTGATTTTCGTTTTAGTTTCCTTATTATGTCTTGATTATTCATTGCTTATGAGGGGTTTCTAGTTTTTGCGCGGGTGGGGGGGGGGGGGGGGCGGATTGATCGGGGTTGTCTCTGATGAAACATGTGCAAATAGTAGAGGTGATTGGATAAAACTTGTATATTGTTTTTAATTTCACCAGTTTGTCATCCACTATAAGATGAGGATACTGCTGCTGCATCATGTACAGGCACTTTCGATTTCTGATATTGACATTCCTTAATCAAAATTAGGCTGGATCATTAACAATTGATGTAGCTCAAATAACTCTGAGTTGATGCAATATTTAGTTTCTACCTTGATATAGGCATTGTAATCTAGAATTTTTTTTGAAAATCAATCTATGAAGTTTCCACTTATTAACTTTATGTAGTTAGATTATTACTAAGTTGCTCACATAAAACACTAAAAGCAAATTGCACCGGAGGCGAAGATGAGTATCTGTTATTTCCCTTGAAACCTTCAATTATAGGAAAGTCATGGAAACAATAGCAGTCAGTCATGGATGCTATCACGGTATGGATAATAGTTTGTCATAACTCCAAGCCCTTGCGTATGCAGCCTATGCAAGTATTGGCTACCATTCTTAGTTACCTTCATCTCTCTCTTAACCTTTCAGTTTCGTATTTGTGTACATGTCATGTTTTCAACTGATTGCAGCCAAGTGATGCTATCACTCTTTAATTGGATAATGGTTTTGTCGGTTGTTCTTTTGCAAGTGGAAATTCGCTTCTTTTACATTTAAGTGTTCCATTTCCAGGAATAAAATATTGATCATGTCTTATCAGATCAATTTCTTTCCTATTTGATTCTCTCTTACTTTCTGCATGGCTTTCTAGGTCAAGATATATGTTTTTTCTGTCTCTTATATCTCTACTCTGGTGTCCAGTTCTATGCATATAACATTGATGGTCGTTTGAGGGAAACATATGAAAGTAACTTGCAGTCTTTCATTTGCATCAACGGCATGCAATCTTCCAATTGTTTGACTAAAACACACTGAAGCATCATGCAAATTTGCTGAGTTTGGATATCCGACCTATCTTTACAGAAGACATCTTCATGAAATATTGTATAAAATTGTTGCCATTATTTGGTATAAGACTTTTAGCACTTCCCTATGTGATGCACAACTATAGTAATTTTTAGGTGGTTTACTCATATGGGATGAAGCAAAATTACCAATTTTAATCCATACTACTTCACCTGGTTTTTATGTGTTCTCATCTACTGGCTGAGATATTTATTGTGCCTCAGATTACCTTTAGCTTTGTGGTAGATTTATTCGAGTTGATAAATTAATTAATTGGTACTAATAATGTTAACCATCAGTAGCTCTAGGATTATGGGATATCACTCTCGCTAATACACGGTCATGGAATCATTGTTATCAACTGATTATGTGCTTTATCTAATGTTTCTACCTGGTCATGTCTGGACACACCTGTAGCCATTCCAATGAGCCATTCAGTTCTACAATTTATTTTGCTTCAACAATGGATGCCTCTTCTTATCTGTACATATAACTGGATACTGCATGGTATTCCTGTTCATTTTACTTCTCCGTACTCATATACACTGGAGGCAAACCACGTGCAAACTGATTGTATGGAGCAGTTTGCAAGGGCTCTCCTTAGACTGCTGTTTAATGACACCACGAGCCTCGATGAGGTCGACTGAACTGTTAGACAATTTAGTTCACTGTTTCTAAGGAGAAGTACATATGCTTTTGTTATTGGAATATCTATGGTATTTCGGTAGAAAATAGTCTTACTTCTTTCATACTGTTGTTTTTTATTTACTGTCAAAACACCCGATGTGTTGGATCAATGGCTGCTAGACAGCTTCTTTTGTTCTGCTAAAACAACAACCGTATTGGCAACTGCTGAAGTGGTGATGGTTTCTACCGCCTGCATTCCTAGCATGTATGCTGTTTGTAAGTTGCATTATAGTTCCAGCCGCTGTATGGTTCCTGGGCGCCTGTACAATGTGGGTAAATACCAAGAGAGATTATGTATAATTGTAGATACCAGTTCGGTTGACAAAGAACTTATATTTTGTTCCTGTTAGGGCTGTGGCCTCCTATTTCCATGGAGTTATTGATGCATTATTTGGTGATTTCGGTGCATGAACAAATTTATTCTTCTTTTAGATGAACAAATTCATTCTAGAGTGCACGGAATTTGTTCTCTTCTCTCAGTTGTTTTCTTAGAATATATATATTGTTGTTTCACTTTTTTTTGACATAATATATCGTTGTTTCTAGAGTGTTGTGATGGAAAAAGCATATGATGCCCGCAAAAAAGAATGAAGGGAAAGGCATTTCGACGCAGATCCAGGTCTCTTAACAAAGGGCAGTACTAGCCATTTGGACAGAAAGTACTCCCTCTATAAACAAATGTTGGATGTTTTTGTAGGTTAAATTAAACTGTGAAAATGTATTACATTTGTGTACAGAGATGGTAGGAGTGCAACACTTGCAGAGGTCCACTCATTTAAAATAGAAACTGTTTCTAACTGCCATCGATAATGTTGGTATTATTGGGTCAAGCTGTGTAGCCCAAACGTAGCAAAGAAGCATATATCTGACTGTCCGATTTTCGGCGCGGCAAAGCACGTGTATCCATCTAGTATAGATGCATTTTCTAGCGTTAATTATGCTTTGCATTTTCGGAATCGCCATGGTTGCTTCACTCTGTCCCTCAGCGAGCTGACGGGTAACTACAATAACGAGTGGATGAGGAAAGAGAATCTACAAGTGCAAGGAGAAGGTAGCACATGGACTTCATCTGGAACAGTACCAGTCCATTCTCGAGTGCAAATACAGTGGCAGCCGCACTGCATGTTTTACTCGTTGGGGCCCTTCACGCTTTTTTTTCCTATGAATTTGTTGACGTCTCTTCTTTCGGAGTTTCGGGTGCAATAGCTTGCATCCAGACTGTAGAAGTGCATGCTCTAGCCAACGCAAGCAAAAGACCGATCTGACGAAAGAGACTATGCAATACATTTATACGTCAACACTCCCTCTCACGTGTGGCTCCCTCAGGCCTACGTGGACCGAAAGTGGGCTACAATTTAATTGCGTCAGTCGGGTCTTAAATTGAAGACCTCTTGGCTCTGATATCATGTAGAAGTGCATGCTCTAACCAATGCAACCAAAATGGCGATCTGATGTAAGAGACTAGCATACATTTATACATCAACACAGACTAGAAGTTCGGAGATATCTAGGATAATCGTTGACAAAGGCATATGTGTTCGCCATCCCGAGACCTACCATTTCTAAATGATCCTAAAAGATCTATGCTGATTTCTCCTTGTAGCATCTTGCCTTTTGCTTTTGCTCCTAGGCAACCGAGCGATGCATATGAGATTTTATAGCCACCTATCTAGAATCTCCCTCTGTAGAGATGGTTTTGCATCAATCTTAGTAATGGTCAGGTACAGAGCTATAATGGTTTTTTTATGTATTGGGTACTCTAGATTCTACGTTACATTTGCCGCTTCGAAACAGATTTTTAGGGAGAGCTTGACCACGGGCCCCATGTGGTTAACTATTTGTTACCCACTAATGTTCAAAAAAAGAGTTAGCCACCGATGACTCATCCATTTGAAGTCAAAAAATTGTTCAAAAAAAGGAGCATAAACTTTCATTTGACTAGCTTGCAGGCGTCTACTGCGAGAAATGGTATGGGCGACACGGGCGACGCCCGTGGCATCTACTGCGAGCCTGCCGCCGGCGACCATCTCCGGTGTGGGGCGCGCCGGTGGAAGGTTTTGGGCTCTCGCGGAGTCTGAAACGGAGGACGAAGATGACAGGGACAGCGCCGAAAGCTCGCCGGGAGTTTACTCGCCGACGCCGTCATCGGTGATCTGCGAGGCTTTCGACCCTGGCTATTCGGAAGACGATGTGGCTGCCATTGTCGATGGCATTGTGCCAGTTGATGATCCAGCACGGCAAGGTTTGGGACCAGACGGACGGCGGCAGCGGCGATCCGGCAATGGAAGGGGCCGATTCCAAAGGTAAGTCTTCCAAAACCAACCTTGTCCGATTTCATTACAGAGGGGTCGTGGAAAGTGTTGAAGAGGAAGAAGTTTCGGAGATCATCGGCGGCGCAGGCGCCGGCGCCGGCGATTGACAGAGCCTGCGTGATCCGTTCCGGTCGAATCTCGCGTTTGAATCTTTTGCTCAACGACGATGGGCTTCAACCGGAAGATTGTTCGGAAGGCCCGTCCGTTGTTACGCCTTTGGGCCAAGGGATTTTTACCAGGGTTGGGCCGGGATTAGCTGGGTTACAGACCCAGACAAAACCGGTCGCCCTCGACGTACAGGAGATCGCATCAGATCGAGTAACATCTCATGCACGATCGTTGGCCGTTTACCGATACGTAGACACTAGGGTTCGCCGCCGCGGGCTGGTTGGATTCCCGTCTGCTGTGCTGCGTCGGGTGAAGCGGGGGTTTCAGGTCTGCCGCAGCGTTCCTGTGGTTGCTGGCGACGACGACATGCCGCCCAAGGCCCCGCCGCCGGCCAAGGGACAGCCTCCGGCGAAGCCGCCTGCGAGGGCTGTTGGGGAACGTAGTAATTTCAAAAAAATTCCTACGCACACGCAAGATCATGGTGATGATATAGCAACCAGAGGGGAGAGTGTATGTCCACGTACCCTCGTAGACCGTAAGCGGAAGCGTTAGCACAACGCGGTTGATGTAGTCGTACGTCTTCACGATCGACCGATCCAAGCACCGAACGTACGGAGCCTCCGAGTTCAGCACACGTTCAGCTCGATGACGTCCCTCGAACTCCGATCCAGCCGAGTGTCGAGGGAGAGTTCCGTCAGCACGACGGCGTGGTGACGATCTTGATGTTCTACCGGCGCAGGGCTTCGCCTAAGCTTCGCGACGATATGACCGAGGTGGAATATGGTGGAAGGGGGCACCGCACACGGCTAAGGAACGATCCGTAGATCAACTTGTGTGTCTATGGGGTGCCCCCTGCCCCCGTATATAAAGGAGGGAGGGGGGAGGCCGGCCGGCCCCTTTGGGCGCGCCAAGGGAGGAGGAATCCTCCTCCTAGTAGGAGTAGGATTCCTCCTTTCCTACTCCTACTAGGAGGGGGAAGGAAGGGGGAGAGAGGGGGAAGGAAAGGGGGGCGCTGCCCCCCCTCCTAGTCCAATTCGGACCAGAGGGAGAGGGGGCGCGCGGCCCTCCCTGGCCGCCCCTCTCTCTTCCCACCTAGGCCCATGTGGCCCATTAACTCTCCCGGGGGGTTCCGGTAACCCCCCCCCCCCCCCGCACTCCGGTTTTCTCCGAAAACTCCCGGATCCTTTCCGGTGTCCGAATATAGTCGTCCAATATATCAATCTTTATGTCTCGACTATTCCGAGACTCCTCATCATGTCCGTGATCACATCCGGGACTCCGAACAAACTTCGGTACATCAAAACTTATAAACTCATAATAAAACTGTCATCGAAACGTTAAGCGTGTGGACCTTACGGGTTCGAGAACTATGTAGACATGACCTAAAACCATTTTTGGTCAATAACCAATAGCGGGACCTGGATGCCCATATTGGTTCCTACATATTCTACGAAGATCTTTATCGGTCAAACCGCATAACAACATACTTTGTTCCTTTTGTCATCGGTATGTTACTTGCCCGAGATTTGATCGTCGGTATCCAATACCTAGTTCAATCTCGTTACCGGTAAGTCTCTTTACTCGTTCCGTAATACGTCATCTCATAACTAACTCATTAGTTACATGCTTGCAAGGCTTAGGTGATGAGTATTACCGAGAGGGCCCAGAGATACCTCTCCGACGATCGGAGTGACAAATCCTAATCTCGAATTATGCCAACTCAACATATACCTTCGGAAACACCTGTAGAGCACCTTTATAATCACCCAGTTACGTTGTGACGTTTGGTAGCACACAAAGTGTTCTTCCGGTAAACGGGAGTTGCACAATCTCATAGTTGTAGGAACTTTGTATAAGTCATGAAGAAAGCAATAGCAGTATACTAAACGATCAAGTGCTAGGCTAACGGAATGGGTCATGTCAATCACATCATTCTCCTAATGATGTGATCCCATTAATCAAATGACAACACATGTCTATGGTCAGGAAACATAACCATCTTTGATTAATGAGCTAGTCAAGTAGAGGCATACTAGTGACTATGTGTTTGTCTATGTATTCACACATGTATCATGTTTCCGGTTAATACAATTCTAGCATGAATAATAAACATTTATCATGATATGAGGAAATAAATAATAACTTTATTATTGCCTCTAGGGCATATTTCCTTCAGTCTCCCACTTGCACTAGAGTCAATAATCTAGATTACATAGTAATGATTCTAACACCCATGGAGTCTTGGTGCTGATCATGTTTTGCTCGTGAGAGAGGCTTAGTCAACGGGTCTGCAACATTCAGATCCGTATGTATCTTGCAAATCTCTATGTCTCCCACTTGGACTTGGTCCCGAATGGAATTGAAGCGTCTCTTGATGTGCTTGGTCCTCTTGTGAAATCTGGATTCCTTTGCCAAGGCAATTGCACCAGTATTGTCACAGAAGATCTTCATTGGTCCCGATGCACTAGGTATGACACCTAGATCGGAAATGAACTCCTTCATCCAGACTCCTTCATTTGCTGCTTCAGAAGCAGCTATGTACTCCGCTTCACATGTAGATCCCGCCACGACGCTTTGTTTAGAACTGCACCAACTTACAGCTCCACCGTTTAATAAAAACACGTATCCGGTTTGCGATTTAGAATCGTCCGGATCAGTGTCAAAGCTTGCATCGACGTAACCATTTACGACTAGCTCTTTGTCACCTCCATATACGAGAAACATATCCTTAGTCCTTTTCAGGTATTTCAGGATGTTCTTGACCGCTGTCCAGTGATCCACTCCTTGATTACTTTGGTACCTTCCTGCCAAACTTATTGCTAAGCATACGTCAGGTCTGGTACACAGCATTGCATACATGATAGAGCCTGTGGCTGAAGCATAGGGAACATTTTTCATTTTCTCTCTATCTTCTGCTGTGGTCGGGCATTGAGTTTGACTCAACTTCACACCTTGCAGTACAGGCAAGAATCCTTTCTTTGCCTGATCCATTTTGAACTTTTTCAAAATTTTGTCAAGGTATGTGCTTTGTGAAAGTCCTATTAAGCGTCTTGATCTATCTCTATAGATCTTGATGCCCAATATGTAAGCAGCTTCCCCGAGGTCTTTCATTGAAAAACTTTTATTCAAGTATCCCTTTATGCTATCCAGAAATTCTATATCATTTCCAATTAATAATATGTCATCAACATATAAAACTAGAAATGCTACAGAGCTCCCACTCACTTTCTTGTAAATACAGGCTTCTCCAAAAGTCTGTATAAAACCATATGCTTTGATCACACTATCAAAGCGTTTATTCCAACTCCGAGATGCTTGCACCAGTCCATAAATGGAACGCTGGAGCTTGCACACTTTGTCAGCACCTTTTGGATCAACAAAACCTTCCGGCTGCATCATATACAACTCTTCTTCTAGAAATCCATTCAAGAATGCAGTCTTGACATCCATTTGCCAAATTTCATAATCATGAAATGCAGCAATAGCCAACATGATTCGGACAGACTTAAGCATCGCTACGGGTGAGAAAGTCTCATCGTAGTCAACCCCTTGAACTTGTCGAAACCCTTTCGCAACAAGTTGAGCTTTATAGACAGTAACATTACCATCAGCGTCAGTCTTCTTCTTAAAGATCCATTTATTCTCAATGGCTTGCCGATCATCGGGCAAGTCAACCAAAGTCCATACTTTGTTTTCATACATGGATCCCATCTCAGATTTCATGGCCTCTAGCCATTTTGCGGAATCTGGGCTCATCATCGCTTCCTCATAGTTCATAGGTTCATCATGGTCAAGTAACATGACTTCCAGAATAGGATTACCGTACCACTCTAGTGCGGATCTTACTCTGGTAGACCTACGAGGTTCAGTAGAAACTTGATCTGAAGTTTCATGATCAATATCATTAGCTTCCTCACTAATTGGTGTAGTCGTCACAGGAACCGGTTCTCGTGATGAACTACTTTCCAATAAGGGAGTAGATACAGTTATCTCATCAAGTTCTACTTTCCTCCCACTCACTTCTTTCGAGAGAAACTCCTTCTCTAGAAAGGATCCATTCTTAGCAACGAATGTCTTGCCTTCGGATCTGTGATAGAAGGTGTACCCAACAGTCTCTTTTGGGTATCCTATGAAGACACATTTCTCCGATTTGGGTTCGAGCTTATCTGGTTGAAGTTTCTTCACATAAGCATCGCAGCCCCAAACTTTAAGAAACGACAACTTTGGTTTCTTGCCAAACCACAGTTCATAAGGCGTCGTCTCAACGGATTTAGATGGTGCCCTATTTAACGTGAATGCGGCCGTCTCTAAAGCATAACCCCAAAACGATAGCGGTAAATCGGTAAGAGACATCATAGATCGCACCATATCAAGTAAAGTACGATTACGACGTTCGGACACACCATTTCGTTGTGGTGTTCCAGGTGGTGTGAGTTGCGAAACTATTCCGCATTGTTTCAAATGTAAACCAAACTCGTAACTCAAATATTCTCCTCCACGATCAGATCGTAGAAACTTTATTTTCTTGTTACGATGATTTTCCACTTCACTCTGAAATTCTTTGAACTTTTCAAATGTTTCAGATTTGTGCTTCATTAAGTAGATATACCCATATCTGCTCAAATCATCTGTGAAGGTGAGAAAATAACGATATCCGCCACGAGCCTCAACATTCATCGGTCCACATACATCTGTATGTATGATTTCCAACAAATCTGTTGCTCTCTCCATAGTTCCGGAGAACGGTGTTTTAGTCATCTTGCCCATGAGGCACGGTTCGCAAGTACCAAGTGATTCATAATCAAGTGATTCCAGAAGTCCATGAGTATGGAGTTTCTTCATGCGTTTTACACCGATATGACCTAAACGGCAGTGCCACAAATAAGTTGCACTATCATTATCAACTCTGCATCTTTTGGCTTCAACATTATGAATATGTGTATCACTACTATCGAGATTTAATAAAAACAGACCACTCTTCAAGGGTGCATGACCATAAAAGATATTACTCATATAAATAGAACAACCATTATTCTCTGATTTAAATGAATAACCGTCTCGCATCAAACAAGATCCAGATATAATGTTCATGCTCAACGCTGGCACCAAATAACAATTATTCAGGTCTAAAACTAATCCCGAAGGTAGATGTAGAGGTAGCGTGCCGACCGCGATCACATCGACTTTGGAACCGTTTCCCACGCGCATCGTCACCTCGTCCTTGGCCAGTGCTCGCTTATTCCGTAGTCCCTGTTTCGAGTTGCAAATATTAGCAACAGAACCAGTATCAAATACCCAGGTGCTACTACGAGCTCTAGTTAGGTACACATCAATAACATGTATATCACATATACCTTTGCTCACTTTGCCATCCTTCTTATCCGCCAAATACTTGGGGCAGTTCCGCTTCCAGTGTCCAGTCTGCTTGCAGTAGAAGCACTCAGTTTCAGGCTTAGGTCCAGACTTGGGTTTCTTCTCTTGAGCAGCAACTTGCTTGCCGTTCTTCTTGAAGTTCCCCTTCTTCTTCCCTTTGCCCTTCTTCTTGAAACTAGTGGTCTTATTGACCATCAACACTTGATGCTCCTTCTTGATTTCTACCTCCGCGGCTTTCAGCATCGCGAAGAGCTCGGGAATAGTCTTGTTCATCCCTTGCATATTATAGTTCATCACAAAGCTCTTGTAGCTTGGTGGCAGTGATTGGAGAATTCTGTCAATGACACTATCATCAGGAAGATTAACTCCCAGTTGAATCAAGTGATTGTTATACCCAGACATTCTGAGTATGTGTTCACTGACAGAACTATTCTCCTCCATCTTGCAGCTGTAGAACTTATTGGAGACTTCATATCTCTCAATCCGGGCATTTGCTTGAAATATTAACTTCAACTCCTGGAACATCTCATATGCTCCATGACGTTCAAAACGTCGTTGAAGACCCGGTTCAAGCCGTAAAGCATGGCACACTGAACTATAGAGTAGTCATCAGCTTTGCTCTGCCAGACGTTCTTAACGTCGTCAGTTGCATCAGCAGCAGGCCTGGCACCCAGCGGTGCTTCCAGGACGTAACTCTTCTGTGCAGCAATGAGGATAATCCTCAGGTTACGGACCCAGTCCGTGTAATTGCTACCATCATCTTTCAACTTTGCTTTCTCAAGGAACGCATTAAAATTCAACGGAACAACAGCACGAGCCATCTATCTACAAACAAACATAGACAAGCAAGATACTATCAGGTACTAAGTTCATGATAAATTTAAGTTCAATTAATCATATTACTTAAGAACTCCCACTTAGACAGACATCTCTCTAGTCATCTAAGTGATCACGTGATCCAAATCAACTAAACCATAACCGATCATCACGTGAGATGGAGTAGTTTTCAATGGTGAACATCACCATGTTGATCATATCTACTATATGATTCACGCTCGACCTTTCGGTCTCTGTGTTCCGAGGCCATATCTGCATATGCTAGGCTCGTCAAGTTTAACCTGAGTATTTTGCATGTGCAAAACTGGCTTGCACCCGTTGTAGATGGACGTAGAGCTTATCACACCCGATCATCACGTGGTGTCTTGGCACGACGAACTTTGGCAACGGTGCATACTCAGGAGAACACTTCTTGATAATTTTAGTGAGAGATCATCTTAAAATGCTACCGTCAAACAAAGCAAGATAAGATGCAGAAAGGATAAACATCACATGCAATAAATATAAGTGATATGATATGGCCATCATCATCTTGTGCTTGTGATCTCAATCTTCGAAGCACCGTCGTGATCACCATCGTCACCGGCGCGACACCTTGATCTCCATCGTAGCATCGTTGTCGTTACGCCATCTATTGCTTCTACAACTATCGCTACCGCTTAGTGATAAAGTAAAGCAATTACAGGGCGTTTGCATTTCATACAATAAAGCGACCACCAGATGGCTCCTGCCAGTTGCCGATAACTTCGGTTACAAAACATGATCATCTCATACAATAAAATATAGCATCACGTCTTGACCATATCACATCACAACATGCCCTGCAAAAACAAGTTAGACGTCCTCTACTTTGTTGTTGCAAATTTTACGTGGCTGCTACGGGCTTAGCAAGAACCGTTCTTACCTACGCATCAAAACCACAACGATAGTTTGTCAAATAGACTCCGTTTTAACCTTCACAAGGACCGGGCGTAGCCACACTCGGTTCAACTAAAGTGAGAGAGACAGACACCCGCCAGCCACCTTTAAGCACAAGTGCTCGTAACAGTGAAACCAGTCTCGCGTAAGCATACGCGTAATGTCGGTCCGGGCCGCTTCATCTCACAATACCACTGAACCAAAGTATGACATGCTGGTAGGCAGTATGACTTATATCGTCCACAACTCACTTGTGTTCTACTCTTGCATATAACATCAACGCATAAAACCTAGGCTCGGATGCCACTGTTGGGGAACGTAGTAATTTCAAAAAATTTCCTACGCACACGCAAGATCATGGTGATGATATAGCAACGAGAGGGGAGAGTGTATGTCCACGTACCCTCGTAGACCATAAGCGGAAGCGTTAGCACAACGCGGTTGATGTAGTCGTACGTCTTCACGATCGACCGATCCAAGCACCGAACGTACGGAGCCTCCGAGTTCAGCACACATTCAGCTCGATGACGTCCCTCGAACTCCGATCCAGCCGAGTGTCGAGGGAGAGTTCCGTCAGCACGACGGCATGGCGACGATCTTGATGTTCTACCGGCGCAGGGCTTCACCTAAGCTTCGCGACGATATGACCGAGGTGGAATATGGTGGAAGGGGGCACCGCACACGGCTAAGGAACGATCCGTAGATCAACTTGTGTGTCTATGGGGTGCCCCCTGCCCCCGTATATAAAGGAGGGAGGGGGAGGCCGGCCGGCCCCTTTGGGCGCGCCAAGGGAGGAGGAATCCTCCTCCTAGTAGGAGTAGGATTCCTCCTTTCCTACTCCTACTAGGAGGGGGAAGGAAGGGGGAGAGAGGGGGAAGGAAAGGGGGGCGCCGCCCCCCCTCCTAGTCCAATTCGGAGCAGAGGGAGAGGGGGCGTGCGGCCCTCCCTGGCCGCCCCTCTCTCTTCCCACCTAGGCCCATGTGGCCCGTTAACTCTCCCGGGGAGTTCCGGTAACCCCCCCGGCACTCCGGTTTTCTCCGAAAACTCCCGGAACCTTTCCGGTGTCCGAATATAGTCATCCAATATATCAATCTTTATGTCTCGACTATTCCGAGACTCCTCGTCATGTCCGTGATCACATCCGGGACTCCGAACAAACTTCGGTACATCAAAACTTATAAACTCATAATAAAACTGTCATCGAAACGTTAAGCGTGTGGACCCTACGGGTTCGAGAACTATGTAGACATGACCAAAAACCATTTTCGGTCAATAACCAATAGCGGGACCTGGATGCCCATATTGTTTCCTACATATTCTACGAAGATCTTTATCGGTCAAACCGCATAACAACATACTTTGTTCCTTTTGTCATCGGTATGTTACTTGCCCGAGATTTGATCGTCGGTATCCAATACCTAGTTCAATCTCGTTACCGGCAAGTCTCTTTACTCGTTCCGTAATACGTCATCTCATAACTAACTCATTAGTTACATGCTTGCAAGGCTTAGGTGATGAGTATTACCGAGAGGGCCCAGAGATACCTCTCCGACGATCGGAGTGACAAATCCTAATCTCGAATTGTGCCAACTCAACATATACCTTCGAAAACACCTGTAGAGCACCTTTATAATCACCAAGTTATGTTGTGACGTTTGGTAGCACACAAAGTGTTCTTCCGGTAAACGGGAGTTGCACAATCTCATAGTAGTAGGAACTTTGTATAAGTCATGAAGAAAGCAATAGCAGTATACTAAACGATCAAGTGCTAGGCTAACGGAATGGGTCATGTCAATCACATCATTCTCCTAATGATGTGATCCCATTAATCAAATGACAACACATGTCTATGGTCAGGAAACATAACCATCTTTGATTAATGAGCTAGTCAAGTAGAGGCATACTAGTGACTATGTGTTTGTCTATGTATTCACACATGTATCATGTTTCCGGTTAATACAATTCTAGCATGAATAATAAACATTTATCATGATATGAGGAAATAAATAATAACTTTATTATTGCCTCTAGGGCATATTTCCTTCAAGGGCTGCGCCAGGGGGTCCGGCTGCAACTGCGCCTGCCTCGGCTGCGGCTTTGGCACCTGCGCAGTCTGCGGCGTCTCCGGCCCGGGCTGCGGCGTCGCCACCGCATGGGGCCGCACCACCACCGCCGCAGCGACCTTGGCCTAGGCAAATGGCTGCCGGCTGGGGAGGTGTTGCCAATGGTATAGCCGGCCGTTGATCGGGTGCGTTCGCGGGGGACAGCCGCAATCCTCCCCGTGGTCAGTGGGGAGATGATGGATACGACGCTTACGGGCAGGGTCTTCACCGAGGTTCATCGTACACCAGTGGTGGGCGAGGCTACGCTTGGACGGATCATGGTAATGCTGGCCGTGGTTTTCAAGGTCCACCGGGGAACTTTGTTGAGGGCGCGGTTGGCCCGAGCCGCTTCCGAGGCCGCTTCCGTGGTGGTCGCGGTGGCTATCGGCGCCCTCCGCGTAACTTGCCCGGTGCCACGGGTTCGGATACTTCTGAGATGTCCACTGATGAGGCAGGTCTAACCCAGGCAGTGGTGGAGACGGTTAAGGCTATGGCCGATGTGTCTGTACCGATGATAGTGCAACCGGATGATACGGAGTCTGATAAAGGTTTGGAGAAGGCCGGAGGTGACAAGCTGTCCAAGTGGGCGGCTAAGAAGAAAAAATTAGTCAGTTTCCGGTGCGGGGAGACGGGTCACTTCATGGTTGACTGCTCTGCTAAGTTATGTGATATTTGTCGGAAACCTAAGCATGTTGCGGCTGAGTGTCCGCTTCTTCTCGGACCCAAACCGACACTTAATATCTACGGGCTCTGTTGCTCTGAGTTGATGTTCTTTGAGTTGCCAAGCGTGGCTCCGGTGGCTCCTGTCGTTGAAACCTCCTTCCCTGGGGTGGTTAAGGTGGTCACCGGACCGCTCACTGAAGCCCAGATTATTCAGCAGTTGCGGGAATTGGCTCTGGGGAATTTCAAATGGTCCTTGTTGAAACTTTCTGATAAGTCTTACAAAGTGGATTTTCCTTCTAAAGAGGATCAGAAGAGGATTCTCAAGTTTGGTATGAGTCGAGTTACAGGAACTAGCTTTGTGTTGCAGTTTGATGAGTGGAAAAAGAAGGAACCGCAGGGCACACCACTGACTCAGATCTGGGTTCGTTTTTCGGGGGCACCGTCCGAGCCCTTGGATGATTTCTTTGTCACATGGAGCCTGGGGTCCTTGCTTGGTAAGACGGAGCAGGTTGATATGCCTTTCACTCGTGCTCATGGTGTGGCTCGCTTGTTGGTTAGCGTGGCCAACATTCAGTTCTTGTCGGATGTGGTCAGATGGTGTTATGAGGGTATTGCTTACATGTTGAATGTCGAGTATGAGGACCCGGACTTGTTTCAGGATTTTGAGGAGGTGTTACCTATGGATACTTCTGAGGGGGGAGGCGCTTCTGGGAACCATGGAGATGGCGCTCCCAGTGATGGTGACAGGGACTCCAGGCATGTGGATTCGTCTAAGCCAGCAGAGTCTGCTCAGGGGAAAACGCCGGTTTCGGCACCATCCAACATGCTTCAGCTTGGTTCCGTAGGGGCTTTATCAGCGCCTCCTTGTCTTTGGAGTGATCGTGTGGATTTGGATGACCCGTCTGAGCATGTGCCACCGGTGATTTTAGAGGTCTTGAGGGTTGAGGAACCAGACAGACTTACTGCTCAGGAGGTGGTCTCTCCTCCTTCATCACCGGGGCCTCGGCCGGACATGATGACTCTTTTGGACGACTCGGCGGAGATGGCCGGGAGTATGGTCAGGTCCTTCTCTGCTTTGCCGGTGATCGGTTTGTTGGGGCTCAAGGCCAGCGCAGTAGTAACGGCCACACCGAAGGCTCGGCGGGCCTCAGATGGGTCTAGCGGGCAGGAGGCCCGCGCACTGTGCTCTTCTTCCATGGCGTCCTCAGAGGCAGCTGCTGCTTTTTTGGGAGGGTCGGCTGTTGCGGGTGGTCACAGACCGGTGGCTCCACCGGCCAGTCCGGCCCCTCTGGCTCGGGCGGCGTCCTCACCTCTTCACGCCGCCGTGAGTGTGCCTGGGCAGGTGGCTGTCGGCTCACCGGTCCCCATTGTGGTCAGTCGGCTGGGGGAAGCGACAGCTGCTACTGCCTCCTCCCCGGTGCCCGGCGTGTGGGCTGCTCCGGAGCTAGCTGCTGGCGGGTCGCCTATGGACAGGCTGCAGGCGGCGCCGCCTATTTCTTCTCTGGCTTTGCTGACTGCGACCCGGAGAGTCACTGTGGGGGGATGGGCAGGCGGCCTCTCCCCTTGCAGGGCTTCCCGAGAGGAGGTCATCGCCTTTGGTGCTATCCCGGACCCTGTCTCCCAGGGGAGGCGGATCAGCGGGAGGTTGCAGGAGCAGCCGTACGTCGATGACATACAACTGCGGTGTGCTTTGAGGGCTGCCAAGTTGCAAGACGTCGAGATCACCACTGGTATGTCTGTTATTAAGTCAAATTGCATTTTGCATTTTACTGATAATGAAATCATCCATAATGCAAATCAACTAGGAATTTCACTTGGTAATAATGATCTTCAGATTGCTAAATCAGTTAACGACATTCTTGATTTGGAAGCTGAGCGTGCGGTAGATATGATTCGTCACATTGCTGCAGTTAAACCAATGAATGATTCGGAGATTGATGCGCTTGGGGTTAGGGTTCTAGATGGTATGTGTGCCGATCTTGACCCTACATGTCTAGGGACAGAGGAAGACACCCATCCTGAGACGTCTCTTCATGTAGATGAGCCTTTAGTGCTAGAAGTTGAGAATGAGGGCGATGTTCAGGTTGATGGTCATGTGAAGCCTAAGCAGACATGGAAAAGAAAGGTTTATCCAGTCTCCGCAGTGCGTAGGAGTGCTAGGATCCGTACTGCCAAAAAATTTCATGATGACTTATGAGAGGCATTTTCTGGAATACCAGAGGTCTTAGAGACTTGGCTAAAAGGAGGTTTCTAGCGGATGCTTCTATTGAACATCATTTAGATTTTATTGCTTTGTCCGAGACTGGAAGAAGCAATTTCACTTCTCAATTTCTTGCCACTTTGTCTGGGGGTAGATTTTGATTGGCATTGCCTCCCACCTCGAGGAAGATCCGGCGGGGTTTTACTTGGGGTTAAGTGTGAAACGTTGGAGGTTCGGAGCGTAGTTGTGGGCGAGTTCGCTGTCAAGTTTCGGGTTAGAACTAAGGCAGATGGGTTTCATTGGGCTTTGGTGGCAGTTTACGGAGCTGCGCAACCAGAACTCAAACCAGATTTCTTGGCGGATTTGGTGCGCATATGTGGTAATGAACAGCTACCTCTCTTAGTGGGAGGGGATTTCAACATAATCCGAAGAAAAGAGGACAAGAATAATGCCAATTTTGACTGTCGATGGCCCTTTATGTTCAACACTATCATTGAAAGTTTGGATCTCAGAGAGATCGAGCTCTCGGGTAGGAAATTCACTTGGGCTAATTCGTTACCGGTTCCGACCTTCGAGAAACTTGATCGTGTGCTAGCTAGTGTCGAGTGGGAACAGAAGTTTCCTCTAGTAACGGTGCAGGCTTTGACTCGAGGTGTCTCGGATCATACACCATTACTAGTCGACTCCGGAGTTCAAAATTTCGTGGGTAACAAGAACATTTTCTCGTTTGAACTTGCCTGGTTTGAAAGAGAAGGGTTCCTCGAGTTGCTAGCTAGAGAGTGGGCTATGGACTCGGGAGGTAGGACGCCTATCGACAGATGGCAATCCAAGATTCGTCATCTCCGTCGGTTCCTTCGTGGCTGGGCTAAGCACACGCATGGGATTTATAAGGTGGAGAAGGAGCGACTTCTTCTAATTATTCAAAACTTCGAAGCTAAAGTAGAAACCTCTATCTTGGATTCCAATGAGTTGGAAACAAAGATAGATGCAGAGATGCAGCTTAAAAAGCTTCTCCGTGAGGAGGAATTGAAGTGGGCATTGCGAGCCAAGGTTCGCAAAATCATAGAAGGCAAGGATAACACTCAATTCTTTCACATGATTGCTAATGGGAAGCATCATAAAAAGAGAATTTTCCAACTAGAACAAGATGAAGGGACGATAGTTGGTCAGGATAATCTCAAAGTCTACATGACCAATTATTATAAGCAGTTGTTTGGTCCCCCGGTAGAGACTTTCGTGTCGTTAGATGAGTCTAGGGTTGAGGATGTGCCTCAACTTGAGACTGCCGAGAATGAGCTCTTGACTGCTCCTTTCTCGGAGAAAGAGGTGTTTGAGGCTATTACTCAAATGGAGAATAATAAGGCTCCCGGACCGGATGGGTTTCCGGCGGAGTTTTACAAGAAGTGTTGGCATTTTATCAAGGGAGACTTGATGCCCATGTTTCAGGAGTTTTTTGAGGGGCAGCTTCAATTGTTTAAGCTAAATTTTGGGACAATAACCCTTCTTCCTAAGAAGACAGAGGCTGTTCGGATTGAGCAGTTCAGACCCATTTGTCTGCTAAATGTGAGTTTCAAAATCTTCACCAAGGTGGGGACAAATAGGCTTACACAAATAGCACACACAGTAGTTCAGCCGTCCCAGACTGCTTTCATGCCGGATAGAAACATCCTGGAAGGGGTTGTTGTCTTGCATGAAACGCTCCATGAAATCCATTCCAAAAAACTTGATGGCGTAGTTTTTAAAGTGGATTTTGAAAAAGCATATGATAAAGTCAAATGGCCTTTCCTTCAACAAGCTTTGCATATGAAAGGTTTTGATCCGTCCTGGAGAAACCAGATTGATTCTTTTACGCAAAAAGGGAGTGTCGGGATTAAGGTGAATGATGACGTGGGTCACTATTTCAAAACACACAAGGGGCTACGGCAAGGAGACCCTATGTCACCAATCCTGTTTAACATAGTGGCCGATATGCTGACTATTTTAATAGGTCGGGCAAAGGATGCAGGATAGGTAGGTGGCCTGGTTCCACATCTAGTTGACGGCGGGATGTCCATTCTTCAGTATGCTGATGATACTATCATATTTATGGAGCATGACATGGTGAAAGCAAGGAACATGAAGCTGCTGCTATGCTTATTTGAACAATTGTCTGGGCTTAAAATCAACTTCCACAAGAGCGAATTGTTTTGCTTTGGAAGAGCCAATGATGACCGGGAGTCGTATCAACAATTGTTCGGATGTGAATTGGGCTCTTTACCGTTTACGTATTTAGGTATACCCATTCATCATCGTAAGCTAACTAATATTGAGTGGAAATGTATTGAGGATCGTTTTGAAAAGAAACTGAGCTGTTGGAAAGGAAAGCTCATGTCATACGGAGGTCGATTAATTCTGATTAATTCGGTCCTTACTAGTATGCCTATGTTTCTCTTATCCTTTTTCTTGGTTCCGGTCGGAGTTAGGAAAAGGTTAGATTTCTATCGATCTCGATTCTTTTGGCAAACTGATGAGCTCAAACGGAAGTATAGACTTGCGAAGTGGGATATTATCTGCAGACCTAAGGACCAAGGTGGCCTAGGTATTGAAAATCTGGAAGTCAAAAACATATGTCTCCTTAGCAAGTGGCTTTTTAAGCTGTCATCTGAGACGGAGGCCACTTGGGCACAGATTTTGCGCAATAAGTATCTCTTTGCTAAAACCTTGGCTCAGGTGAATGTGAGGCCTTCCGACTCTCCCTTTTGGAAGGGTTTGATGAGAGTTAAACAACTCTTTTTCAACAAGACTAAATTTATTGTTGGGAATGGTACCACGACGAGGTTTTGGGAGGATACGTGGCTTGGGGAGACCCCACTAGCACTTCAATATCCTTCTTTGTATAACATTGTCCAACGTAGAGGTGCCTATGTTGCTACTGTTTTACAATCCGTTCCCCTCAATATCAGTTTTAGGCGGACGCTTGTTGGAAATCGTTGGGAGGCCTGGCTACATCTGGTTCGACGTTTAATGGATGTCCGGTTGTCTCCACAGCCTGATCAGCTGCATTGAAAACTTACTAAGAACGGTGTGTTCACGGTCAAATCAATGTATCAGGATGTCATTAACTCTACGGTCATCCCTACCTCGTTACATGTTTGGCAAGTTAAGGTACCCTTACGTATTAAAGTGTTTATGTGGTTTGTGCATAAACAAGTCATTCTGACTAAGGATAACCTTGCAAAACGTAATTGGGTAGGTCCGTCTCGATGTAGCTTTTGTGATCATAATGAAAATATCAAACACCTCTTTCTCGATTGTCCGTTGGCTAAGATTCTGTGGCGGTCGGTTCATATTGCGTTTAATATTAGTCAGCCCACCTCTATTAGCATGTTATTTGGAACATGGCTCGATGGGGTGGATTCTGACACTGCAAGACACATTCGGGTTGGCGTTTGTGCACTTTTATGGGCAATATGGAATTGCAGAAATGACTTAGTCTTTAACCGATCAACAAACATTCACTTTCTGCAGGTTATCTTCAGGGCCACGGCGTTCATCCGTATGTGGTCGCTACTCACTCCGACGGAGGCCAGGGAGCGTTTGGTTACTGCGTCTACCCAATGGGAGATGGTAGCTCGGGATATTTTCAACCGGTTTGGATGGCGGTCATGTAATAGGATAGACATGTAGTGATCCTATTGTTTTGCCAGCCGGTTGTGGCTTTGGGCTTTTCTTTTTTACAGATTTTGTTTTAGTTTGTTCTATGACTTTTCGACACTATGCTACTGGAATATCCTTTAATAATATGAGCCGTATGCATCATTCTGATGCAGAGGATGGGGCACGTCCCCTTTTCCAAAAAAAATAAAAAATTGCTATATGCCTCTATTACTTACTGAAGCTCCATCAAATTTACATGGGCAAATAACCCATTTTGTTGAAGTTCAAAATTTTGCTAGATATATACGCCCAGATAATAACTGATGTATAGGTTATTTTATAGCCACTGGATGTAGCATTTATAATATGTAGACAGGCGAAGCATGGACTTCTCCACCGTGACTGATGCTTCATAACAGCCACAAATGCTCCAGCTAAACGACACCCCTCATATGCGGCCCAAATTAGGAGCGGATAGGGAGAGGCATGGGCGCGTCCGCCGCGCTTGATCCGGCCCACGCTGGCCTACCCCGTGCCAACATATATCCATCCTCATCCACTCTCCGGGCCAAACCACCATATTCCACTCTGCCCCAAGCTCCCTTCCGGCGATCCCCAGTCTTCTATGGCATAGCGGGCATTGGATCTGAGTCCTACAACTCCCAGTCTATTGACTGAAAGATCTTCCCACGCGGCCTCGAGGACGAGATGATTGACGGCATTGCGCTCTGCCGCTCCCAAGAGGAGTCCGCCCGATAGCGTTTAGACTCATTTGTGGAATAGGAAAATTAATGGCTCGGCTGGCCGCCAGACATGGACAAAGCCGGAACAACGAGGATGGTTGCCAGCGAAAATTTAGACTTGTTTTAAGTTGCATGAACTTGAGATTTCATAATTGATTTATCCGTTTGTGAAAGAAAAATTTTAAGGTGTGGCCGGTCACTGTCAGCAGACAGGCACGTCCGTGAGACATACAGGGTAGCAGATTTGCCAAATCACCTCCGTCACCTAGAACAACGGCCTCAAGCACGCCTGCGACATGGTCGACAAATTACCCTTTCCCAACACAACGCCGCGGCCACCTGTATTTGCTGCATTTCGTGTCATGTGACCATGTAGTCTATATTCTACCTCGATGCCTTCGGAGGTTTTTAATTTCGGAGACAAAATAAGTTTGGACATCAGGAAAAATGTGAAATTTCAGAAATTTTACATATTTCGGTAATTATTTCGGATTTTGAGATTTCAATTTTCATTCAATTTTAATGAATTCTAACGTATTTTAAATATATCTTAAAAGCAGTTTGAATCTGCCTCAAAATTTCGGGGTTAAAAGTATTTCGGAAACCACTGAAATATGCGAAATTTTGTAAATTTCACCGAAATTTCATTGAAATTTTTATCCCCCCTTGGCTTTTGTGTATTGCAGCATGCTACACGTTGTCATATGCTTGTTGGTGAACTTGGCTGTGCTGCCCTCCGTGGTCTTCTACAACACCAACGTGCTCCGTGCTACTAGTCTTCTGTTTGGCGTTTCTGAAACCATCGTTGTTACTTGACGTCATGCATATCAAGTGATTGCCAAATGTGCCAAACCAGCGGAACTTGGTGTACCATCACTACGGCGTCAGCTTCTCTTACTTTACAGCACGACCACGCTGTATCAACACCATAGATGACCGGAGCGGATTTTAGAGATTACAAAAGGGACCGTGCAAAAAAGCACATGCGTTCGCCATCCTGAGGCCTGCTATTCCCAGAAGGTAAAAAGAAGATATGCTTTTCTCAGTCATCTAACAAGCTGGAGATCTCAAGAAAAGAGAACTTGGTACCAGAATGATGGAATAGCATGAGATACTACTATTTTGCAATATATGCTCCCAATACAAACCTCCACTTTTTAGCACCTTCGTTTGCTTTAGCTCTCTGGTTAGCGCAGTGATGCACAACCATTTTATAGCCAATGGATCCGGCCTTTCCTCTAGATGGGCATGGATGGGAGCGATCTTAACCATGGTCAAGTTTGGAGCTATAAAGTTTCGATGTACTGTCTGCTCTAAATTTTAGACCTGCCTGGCTGCCTCTTCACTTGGGCAGGAGGCCATGTGGTGTTAACTTCTTTTCTTTTGCATGGATGTGGTGTTAACTTTTAATTTGCCACTAAATTCCAAGAAAATAGGTAGACACAAATGCTTTTTTTTCCACTCTAGATGTGTTTGTTCCTCTCCACCCTTGTCCCACCAGAAGAAAATATATATGGCGCATAGTGCCATTGGCAAAGGTGACTCCAGTTCGCTCACTTGAGGCTTGCATTACACCTGCCTCGATTGACCACATATATTTAGTCTCTCTCATGAACACAACATGAGAATGTTGAGTATTTTAAGACAAGAAGATGAAAACCCATTTTCATGTTAAGTTCATGAGAGACTAAATATCAGGACAATTAATTGTTCAGTATTTGAGGATATCAAGATGAAAATGTTCAGTATTTGAAGACATCAAGACACTCTTGTTGTAGTTTAGGAGTGCATAAAAGACAAATACATAGTATTGTTGGAAATATCGAGAGTAAGGGCATCTCCAATGCCGACCCTTAAGCCGCCCGCAACTGTCTGGACAATGCGGTCCGGACGTGTTTTGCTATCCAACACGGTACTGTATCGGTCCGCTCGGTGGTCCGAACGTGTTTCTTTCCGCAGACCGGAGACAAGGGGGGGGGGGGGGGGCTTTGCGGGCATGCAAACCGATGCCACATCCACATCTGACTGTCCTGGCCCACCAGACAACCCCGCCCTCCTCTCCTGCGCTTTCCTTCTGATGCACGTGCCGTTTCCCGTGCCACATCAATGCCGGCCCAAAGCATGCAACGGCCGTCATTGATGCAACATGATGTGACCGGACGAGAGGGCAGCGCTGACCGACCCTACCTCTCGGGAGACGCTGCTTTGATGCGGATGCAGCTTTCCAAGGAACCAACTCTGCCTACTGCGCCACATTGAAGAGGCTGACCATCGGTTCACATGGCCCGGGCGAGGCTTTATAACCCGTGCTCCGGTGCCGTCCACATTGCATTCAGCATGTCGCCATGCATGTTCTCGTCCTCACCTCCCATCTTTCTCCACAACTCCGGTCATGGGCAAGTCTTGGGCCTCGGTGACGGCTCCGCAGCGGGCTCTTGAGGTTCGTGGCGAAGCGACCCTCAAACTCCGAGACTGAAGTCCTCATCGGCAGCCGGATCCTCGGCGAAGGAGGAGATCGTCATCTCCTCTAGCGACGAGTTGGACTAGCACTTGGCGGCACAACAACATCCAGTGACGCAGAGCCTGGTCTACGCCATGACTGATCAGGACTACGAGCACCAGATGGAGGCCATGCTCCATCGCTCCATCCTCCACATCAACAGCCCGACGGCGCCACCGGAGATGCTCCTCCTCGTCAAATCGGAGCCTGCATCCCCTCCCCACTCTCCCCGCACAACAGCGGCGTCCAAATCGGACGTCGCGTCAAGGAGGAGCCCCTCTCCTCTCCTTCCTTATGCGTGAACGAGGAACGTCTCTCGCCTCTGCACCGACACGTGAAGGAGGAGAGGCGCCCTCCGCTGCCCCGCCGTATCGAGGAGGAGTGGCGCTCGTCACGGCCCCTGCCCCATGCAATCCGCAGTCGCCTATGCCACTTCCTCGGCAGCGGCAGCAACTCATTTTCGTGGAGCGCCCTAACGGCGGCGGACTATGCCGACAGGGAGTAGCGACGACGTGATAGGCGCAATGTGGCACGTCGGTCGAAGTTCGCAGACTCCGACGACTCGCCGCCACACATCATGGCAAACTCGGAGCTGGCGTACGCCTCGGCCCTCGACCGCTCCAAGACGTCGGCGAAGACAAGCAAGCGTCGTCTTTGACGCCTCGACAGGGAGATGGCCAAGTACAGGTAGGAGTGGTCTCTCAACAAGACCGCCGCCACAACCGCCTCCACCAAGGCCCGCCGCCCTCTCCCCCCGCCCACGTTGTTGTTGGTGGCCGCCGCACCATGCAAGGCGTGAGAGGAAGCGGAGGGGATCATCTGCGAGCATCAGGCTGCTACGGGGACGCCCTGGCATGACGCCGTACCCTTCCGCCGCCCGAAGCCGCTGCGGATGACTCCGACAACGGCTACAGCGATGATGACGGAAGAGCCGCTTGCCAGCCCGGCATGGCGTACAAGGTCGGCGTCAAGTATATATAGGGTGGTGTGGGGTTAGATTTGCTCTAAGGTTTTAGTTCGCCGTATGAAATATCATCCAATTTTATGTAAAAATCATCTTAGTTTATGAGACCTTTTACGGTACATCAAGATAATTGAACCGTTCATTTTTGTGGTTAGAGGGCCAAGATTAGCCAATACGACTGCAGATTTTCGATAGTATATAGAGTAGTTAAGGGCATTTTTGGTAGTTTATCAATCACATAGGCAGATTCAGGCAAGCAGAATCATGTTAAGGGCATTTTATCAGACGAAATCGATCTACGGAAGGGAATCGGTCAATCTGCTGCTGAGTACGTGCACGTTCAACCTACGTATATGTATTGCATCGGTCAGCTTGGGAGGAACAGTCAGCTTACTTCGTCGCTTTCGCCACTGCATGCCAGAAGTAATCCATGGACCATGATGGCCTCATAATTTGGACTGAGCTCGAGGTTCCATCGGAGGAAATGCCGGTCGGCACTGGCACTGCTGCTTGTTGCGTTTCTCGTCTCGTATCTGGCATCGCGGTTGTCGCCTCAGCCATAGTCGAAGTTCTATGTCGAGCACATCGCACCTCGGGCTCCTGCTCGAGGCCGCACACTCGGATGGGGCCGATGTCCAGCTTGACTTGGCCGCCGTCTACATCCAGCGGCTCGATGAGGACAATTCCTGCATGCAAAAAGGCTCCTCCTTCACCCGCAAAAAAAAAAAAAAAAGGCTCCTCCTTGCCGTCGTCTATGCCTGACCATCCAAGAAGGGCTCCATGTCGGCGGTGAACTCCATGAGCCCGGCCTCCATCAGGCTGAAGCTTACACGGCTGTCTTTTGGAAGAACTGAACCGGCGCCGACGTCGATGCTAGCTTCGTCGGGTTCCCACGATGCCTCCGTCGTCGTCATCACTTCAGCCTGGACACGTGGTGCCCGACGCTCATTGCCTGCGACCGCGGATCCGCCACTTGCGCTTGAACTACGCCGGTTCAAGCTTGTCGCCGCGGCGCGTCACCGGCAGGGCTGCTCCGGCAGCTCAAAGGAGCAGTGGCAACGTGGGTTGCAAATACACCCGCACATGGCTCCCAGCTATTTTGTGTTGGTTTGTGCGGCTGCAGCGGCCGGGGTGACGGTGGACTTGAGTCGGTACTGCATGGAATTACCAATATGCCCTATAGCGACATTTAATTCAATCCACGCCTACCGTCGGGATCAACTAAATACTACTCATTATATTATGTAGTATATGACGTACCGTAAAAATTCTCTAGTTTAAATCATATCGTCCAGTTTGTTTGAGTTTGAATTAAATTTGATCAATTTTGTTAAAATTTATTGAAATATAACAGGACATATGCGGCTAGCTTTGGATGGCCGGCTCCCGCATCCGTACCCGTGGACTGGTTCCCACTGACCGCGGACGGATGTGGTGTCTGTTTTGCGGGTCAATGTTGAAGATGGCCTAACAACAGTTAACTTAGGAAACGTAGACCCATTGTCAATAACCCTGTAGCTGTCAAGAAACAATGTCGTATTGATAAAACTTCACATCAATTTTGCTGGACTATTCACTCGTCATTTCTGTACGCTTTGAAAGTTTCTGATTGGTGGATGCAGCTCAGGGACTTGTCCAAGGTGGCGTTTGCGAATGCTGCACGAAACTTGTGGGCATGTGAAAGATGGTAGACCAGCTAGTACTTGGAGTCAAGGGTGACCATTAACAGCATGATCCAACTGACTTCCAGGAAATTGCAAACAAACTACAAGTCGCAGAGGCATTAACGCGGTGCCCGACATCATGAAACTAAAATAGAATCAGCGGAAGAGGTTCGAGCCTCACACCAGGGCATCTACGCTAGAACGTTCACTGCCGGACTAATCAGCCTCTCGTATCAAGTGCCAACGTCTTCGCTTGATCAGCAGCCTTCAGCCGCATCCATTTCTATGGGATTCCCTTCCACCAGAGAAGAGAAGATGTGTCGATATTTCATTGTGCGGCTGGACATTTTCTGGACTCTTTTTGAGCAGGGGCTTATGTTCAGCACGTCAAGTTAGTGATGCAATCATACTGATTGTTAATATCTTGCGACAAGCATGCTCTTCGGCATCACCATTGGTGACTAGAATGTATGTTTGAGAGGTTCAGGAAGATTGTGTGCAAAGGTGAATGTGTTCGGCATCCCAAGGCCTACCATTCCGAAACTATCCTCACAAAACCATATTAGTACCTGCTTGATCATCTAAAAAGCTAGAGATTTCATAAGGAGAGAACTCATAAACCAGAACGGTGGAATGGCACAAGGCACCATTAATTTGCTCTATAGGAATCCAACGCCAACCTCCTCTCCATTTAGCACTTAGTATTTGCTTTGGCTCATTCATAAGGCCATTTTATAGCTATTGGAGAGCCATCCATTGTTTATATGGACATGGTTGGGATCCGTCTTAACCAGGGACGGGTATAGAGCAATAACTAAGTTCACATGTACTCTCCCCGTCCCAAATTAAGGGTCTCAACTTTGTGCTAAAAATAATACTAAGTTAAGACACTTATTTTTGGGACGGAGGGAGTACTATTTACAATAATTTTTAGATTTACCTCACTTTGATAAATCCGGTATGCTCGTCCCATGAAACTATTGTTTGTAGAGAGCCTCAAATCAGGCCCACTAAATTTGCAAAAAGTACTTATCCACACTCATTTTTTTTCGAAAAGGGGGGCTTCCCCGGCCTCTGCATCAGAACGATGCATACGGCCTCTATTATTAAAAAGTAAACAAGGTCTCAGCAAGGTCTTACAGTAATGGAACAAAAGCAGGGACTAGCTCACATAGAGCGTCAACTGCAAAGCAGAAACCACAAAAGCCACAACCGGCTGGCATGAAAATAGATAGGTAAAACTAAATGCCTATCCTATTACATGATCGCCATCCAAACCGGTTGAAGATATCCCACCGGACAGATCCAGTAACCAAACAGATCCAGTAACCAAACGCTCCCTGGCCTCCGTCGGAGTGAGTAATGACCACGTACGGATCAGTGCTGTAGCTCGGAATAACACCTGCAAAAAATGAGTATTTGTTGTTCTGTTAAAAACCAAATCATTTCTGCAATTCCAAATTGCCCATAATAACGCACATACTCCTACACGAATGTGTCTGGCTGTTTCGGACTCAATCCCAACAAGCCACGCCCCAAATAACGTGTTGACCGATGTCGGAGGAGTAATATTAAAGGCAATTTGCACGGAGCGCCACAACCCTCGTGCCAACGGACAGTCAAAAAATAAGTGCTTGATGGTCTCATCCCTATCACAGAAACTACACCTAGTAGATCCTGTCCAGTTGCGCTTAACTAGATTGTCCTTAGTAAGAATAACTTGCTTATGCACAAATCACATAAACACTTTAATCTTCAAAGGTACCTTAACTTTCCAGACCTCCTTGGAAGTAGGTATCACAGCAGAATTAATGATATCAACATACATCGATTTAACCGTGAATACCCCAGTTCTAGTTAGCTTCCAAAACAACTGATCGGGCTGAGGATTTAGCTGAACTTCCATCAGCCTACGGACCAAGTGAAGCCATGCCTCCCAACGAGGCCCGACAAGCACCCTCCTAAACTGAATATTTAGAGGTATAGACTGCATCACCGTGGCAACGAGAGTATCCCTACGCTGAACAATACGATATAGTGTCGGATATTGTGTAGCCAATGGCGCGTCACCAAGCCACGTATCCTCCCAGAATCGCGTGTTATCGCCATTACCAACAATACATCTCGTTCTGTTAAAGAAAGCGGCTTTAAACCTCATAAGCCCTTTCCAGAATGGCGAATCTGTAGGTCTCAAAGTAACCTGGGATAAAGTCTTTGAGTGCAGATATTTACTACGTAGAATCTGCGCCCAAGTTGCCTCTGTCTCAGAAGACAACTTAAACAGCCACTTACTAAGCAGACATTTGTTCTTGACTTCAAGATTTTCAACCCCAAGTCCCCCTTGGTCCTTTGGTCGACAAATAATATCCCATTTGGCCAATCTGTATTTCCTCTTAGACTCATCACTCTGCCAAAAGAAGCGCGAACGATAGAAGTCTAGCCTCTTCCTAACCCCCACTAGGACCTCGAAGAACGATAAGAGAAACATAGGTAAACTCGTGAGCACCGAGTTAATTAGAATTAACCGGCCTCCATAAGACATGAGTTTTCCTTTCCAGCAACTAAGTTTCTTCTCAAAACGATCCTCGATGCACTTCCACTCACGATTTGTTAGCTTACGATGGTGTATTGGAATACCAAGATACGTGAAAGGTAGAGCCCCAACTTCGCAACCAAACAATTGTGTATAGGCTTCTTGATCGTCTTTGGCTCTACCAAAGCAGAACAACTCGCTTTTATGGAAATTAATCTTCAGCCTCGACAATTGTTCAAAAAGGCATAACACTAACTTCATGTTCCTCGCTTTTGCCAAATCGTGTTCCATGAAAATGATTGTATCATCAGCGTATTGTAGGATGGACAGACCACCATCAACCAGATGAGGCACCAATCCCTCCACCTGACCGGCCTCCTTGGCCCTCCCAATCAAGATCGCTAACATATCAACCACAATATTGAACAGAATAGGCGACATAGGGTCACCCTGTCTCAAACCCTTGTGCGTTTGGAAGTAATGACCTATGTCATCATTAACTTTAATGCCCACACTACCTTTTTGCGTGAATGTTTCCACCTGATGTCGCCAGAGCTCATCAAAGCCCTTCATCCGTAAAGCCTGTTGGAGGAACGGCCATTTGACTTTATCATAAGCCTTCTCGAGATCCACTTTGAAAATAACACCATCTAGTTTTTTCGTATGAATTTCATGAAGCGTTTCATGAAGGACCACAACCCCTTCTAGGATGTTCCTATCCGGCATGAACGCCGTTTGAGAAGGTTGCACAACTGTGTGCGCAATCTGCATGAGCCTGATCGTTCCCACCTTGGTAAAGATCTTAAAGCTGACATTCAAAAGGCAGATGGGCCGAAATTGCTCAATTCTCACGGCATCAGTTTTCTTAGGCAACAAAGTTATCGTTCCAAAATTAAGTTGGAAAAGCTACAAATGTCCCGAGAACAAATCATGGAACATCGGCATCAAGTCCCCTTTGATAATATGCCAACACTTCTTGTAAAACTCAGCCGGGAAACCATCCGGCCCCGGTGCCTTGTTACACTTCATCTTGGAGATAGCTTCGAAAACCTCCTTTTCCGAGAAAGGGGCAGTTAAAACATCATTCCCCACAGCAGTAAGTTGAGGGATATCCTGAACCCTAGACTCATCCAGGGACACACAGTTCTCCTCTGGTGGTCCGAACAGACGTTTATAGTACTCAGTAATGTAAAGCTTCAGGTTGTCCTGACCGACTATTGTACCCTCATCTTGTTCTAACTGGAAAATTCTCTTCTTCCGGTGCTTGCCATTGGCTATACTGTGGAAGAACTGAGTGTTCGCATCCCCCTGGACAACTTTTGTCACCTTTGCCCGCAGCGCCCACTTTAATTCTTCCTCACGGAGTAACTCTTTCAGCCTCACCTCAGCCTCATGCTTGATATGAAGCTCGGGGGCTGACAAAATCGTAGTTTCTGCCCTTATATCTAAGGTTTGGATAAGGGAAAGGAGTCGTTCCTTCTCCACCTTATACATGCCACCTAGATGTTTAGCCCACCCCCGAAGGAAACTTCTGAGGTGCCTAATCTTGTTCTGCCAGCGCTCAAGGGCATTCCTACCTCCTGCATCTTTAGCCCATTCTCTGGCTATAAGATACAAGAATCCTTCTCTTTCAAACCACGCCAGCTCAAAAGAGAATAAATTCTTATTACCCGAATAGGTAGCCCCACCAGAATCGAGCAGCAGGGGTGTGTGATCGGAAATGCCGCGTGATAGAGCTTGCACCGTTACGAAGGGAAACTTCTGTTCCCAAGCAACACTAGCCAGAACCCGATCCAACTTCTCGAACGTTGGATTTGGCAACGCGTTAGCCCAGGTGAACTTCTTCCCTGAAAGCTCAATCTCTCTCAAATCTAAGCTTTCAATAATAGTATTAAACATAAATGACCATCTCCCATCAAAATTGTCATTATTCTTTTCATCGCGTCTTCTAATGATATTAAAATCACCCCCAACCAGGATTGGGAGCTGCTCAGACCCACAGACTCTAACAAGATCAGCCAAAAAGTCAGGTTTTAGCTCTGCCTGCGCCGCCCCATACACCGCCACCAAGGCCCAGTCGAACCCATCAACTTTGGACCGTACCCACACTCATTTGGTTGACTAACATGAATCTATCTTTCTTGTTTTGATCAGTTAGACTACGATGTTACTTTGTTTGTCTCCCCAATAGAATGTATATGTATTTAAATATGTTTGGGAAACACACACACACACACACACACACACAGGAATCTACTTCATGTACGAAGATGGCTTACAGAAAATAAAAAATCAAGACGTGTGTTCGCACACGAACACGTCACCGTGTACCTCCGACGCCGAGGGTGATACACCGCAGCTCACGCCGAAGGAGACCCGTCCGGAAGCGCGGTTCGCAAGCAATCCGGTGGGTGCTTTTCAGGACCCGAAACCCCACGCACCCGGGAGGGACCCCATCTGGACACACGGCGGCTATGGGCTGCCCTAGGTCGGTTCGCCCGCCCCTAGAGCCTCGAGGATCGCTCCCCTTCAATACGAAGAACGAGAGAGAAAGAACAAGGGAGAGATGTAAAACTAGGGTAAAAAGTAGCTGGATTTTGCGATTGTGTGTTGTTGTTCAATCGGCCGTCACCCCTTAGGTATATAAGAGGCGGCTGGACTTCCCGTGCAAGAAAAAGGATTGGATTCACCTCCAAAACCCTAGTCAAATTCGGATTGGTCTTGTCCGAACTTTCCAAAACTGTTCGGTTTAAACTGGCTGCACCTTGCGGGTCTTTTTTGTGGTGGTAAACGATCTCGGATGAAAACGACTC